>NC_040040.1:21199557-21254928 GCF_003713205.1 Coffea eugenioides
AATAGGAAAGAGAGCATCAAAAAGAGAAAATCACCACAACTGGAATGGAGATGAACAATCAAAATTTTAGACTTTGCTTTCGTGTTGGTATAATTCCAATTTCCCTAGATTTGTAGTGAGTTTTTCCTTATTTTCCTTTTTTTTTTAATAAGAAGTAAAGCATTACAAAGAGAAAATTACTGCAATTGGAATGGAGATGAACGGTCAAATTTTAGATTTTGCTCTCATCTTTGGAAATATCGTCAGGGTTATGTTAATTATTCAAAACTTTTGCTCTCATATTTGGAAATATTGTCAATTTTATGTTAAGTATTCAAGACTTTTTTGGATAGTACAGTGACAAGTAAAGGCAGAAAGAGTATTATAGTAAAAAAGGAAAAGATAGATTCAGAATAGAGTATTATAGTCATGTAGGAGATTTTTGGGCCATATTAATGGCTAATGAAAGGTTTTGCCCTTTTTCTCATTTCCATTTGAATTTGATCGAATGGATAACAGAAAAGGTTGTTACTAAGGATGGCAATGCGCGGGTACCCGCCTTGCGGAGGGCTCTTGTGGCAGGAGTTGGGGCAGGGGCGGGGGTGGGGGGAATTTTTCCCCCCATTTAGAAACGGGGCGGGGGGCGGGGAATTATACCTCTGCCCCCGCCACCCGCAAAAAAAAAAACTTAAATATATATGTATTTTAATATATAATCATTTAATTTAATTAGTTATTAAACGATGATTATGATATTATTAGTTATATGTTTTATATAATGTATATAAGTAATATATGCAATATAATTGATATTTATCAATATACTAATAAATATATATGTCTACTAAAGAATTTATTTTTTTTTATTTTTTTTTTTTTTTAAAACAAACCTGTTTTATTCATCAAAACCAGAACACAACGCCAAGGAATCATCCAGATCCCTACATCCTAAGAGAAAAACGAAAACTACAAAAATTCTGCATGTCCAGAGATAAAAGCCCCCTGGAGCGCAGGGGCAACTGAGACGCTGACGTGAAAATAGATCGAGAGCCACACTCCACCCCAAACGTTGCGAGCGAGTCCGCCACCATGTTCCCCTCCCGGTAGCAATGACCAAGCAGATGGCCAGCAGAAGTAACCAGACGAACAGCACGAACAACTAGCCGAATCACCGCAGGAACCCCCCAAACCCCCTTTAAACAATTGACTAAGACCAAGCAATCAGATTCAACAAACATCTGCGAAATCCCTAAGCTGTACCCCAGCTGAAGCCCTAACAAGAGAGCCCGAGCCTCAGCCTGCAGGGAATCCAGAGAGCCAAAAGAATCCGCAATAGCAATAATGAGTTTTCCCCTCGAATCCCTAATCACCCCACCGCCCCGACTACCACCGACCGTAGAACAACCATCAGTGTTAAGCTTAAAAGAACCCTCCACAGGGAAAGTCCACCTCACCGCCTTAGCTACTAACACCCTTCTGGCCGAAGACAAAACCTCTAGGAACCCCTCCCACTGGCAAGGCAAAAGCGCGATCCCTGGAAAGTGGATTTGAGCTAACCTTTGCAATTCGGAACAGATAGAAACCCGAACCTGAACCCCAGAAACCTTGTACCCCTCAAACCTGGATGCATTCCTGGCACGCCATAAGAACCATAGAATAAGGACCGAAAGAATCCGAGACACCCAGCGGAGCGCCTTCCCTTTAACAGGGGACATCCACCAATCAGAACATCGAGACCTAACGGCCACACCTCGTACAGACACTCCTAAGGAGCGCTCGAAGAACATCCAAGTCACACCCGCCAATTGACCAGTAGAGAACACATGCTGCAACGTTTCACCTTGGGCCGGCAAGCAACAATGACACTTAGAAGGATCATGAATCTGGAATTTCCGCAGCACATCATCCACTGGCAGATGGCCATTTAGTAAACGCCACATGAAGAAGGAAAATTTCCGTGGAACGGATGACTGCCAAAAATAGGAACACACCCAGGAGCGAGCCCGAGCCGGGCGAACAAGCTGATAAGCAGACCTCAACGAAAAAACCCCTGAGGGATCCAAGCTCCAGACCAAAGCATCCGGGTCCGATCCAAAACAAAAGAAGGACCCCTGAACCATTTCTATAATCTCCGAGGGGAACCCCGCTAAAGCCAAGTAGTCCCATTGACCCTCTCGTAAAAAATTCGAGACCATCGCATTTGACGCCAAATCAGGATACCGCCATGCCAAAGGGCCCAAACCACTCCAGTTGTCCCACCAAAAAGCCACCTCTCCCCTAGACAGATCCCACTTTAACCATTGCTCCATTGACGACCGGACCCCAAGCATACGCTTGCAACTAGCAGACAGCTGAGCAGGAAACGGAGCTTGATTCGGGTGTCGAGACCCAAAATATCGTGCTCTCATAAATTTCGCCCAAAGAGATTGACCACACCGAAACATCCACCATAATTTACAGGAGAACGCCGCAACGACCGCCTGGAGGGACCGAAACCCAACCCCCCCTTCCTCCTCCGGGAAGCAAAGCTTCTCCCACTTCGCCCAATGACGTTTGGCACCAAATTCCGATTCGCCCCAAAAGAATCTAGTAAGCATCCGCTCGAGGTCAGAGGTAACCCCCCTTGGAGGTTCCAAAACTGCCAGCATATGAATCGGCATGGACGACAATACATGCTTAATAAGCAATGCCCGCGCACTCATTGATAACCATCGGCCCTGCCAAGACGAAATTCGGTGAGATACTTTGGAGAGTAACTCAGCGAATAAAGACCTCACTCTTCTCCCCCCAAACAATGGGCAACCCAAATAGGTTATTGGCAAACTCTTAGCAGGGAACCCAGTGACCTGCGCAATTAACCTCCTACGGACCAACGAGACCCTCCTATCTACCAGAAAACAGCTCTTCGCAACATTCACCAACTGCCCAGACACCCCCTGATAGCCCTCCAGCACCCGCATGACACACCCAAGGGACCGCTTACCACCGTTGGAGAAGATTATTACGTCATCTGCATAAGCAAGATGAGTGAGAGGAGGGCATTCCCGCGTCACGAAGAACGGAGCAAACCTCGACTCCCCCGGTAACTCATTCAAGCTTCTAGACAACACCTCAGCCGCTATAATAAATAAAGCCGGAGATAATGGGTCCCCTTGCCGTAGACCCCGAGACGAACGGAAAAAACCACACGGCTTTCCGTTAACCAATACTGAGAAGTGGCACGAAGAAATTAACCTCCAAACCATATCCAGCCATTGCTCCCCAAACCCAAACCTACGCATGACCTGGATCAAGAAATTCCACGATACCCGATCATATGCCTTGGCCATGTCCAATTTAAGGACAACATTGGATCCCCGTACCTTCTTCCCCAAGGCTGAACACATCTCTAAGGCCAAAAGTATGTTATCCGATATCTGGCGACCCTTCACAAAGCCACTCTGCTGCTGCGAGATAAGTCGTGGCAACACACGCTCCAAACGTCGCGCCAACAGCTTAGACATAATTTTATTAACAAAGTTACACAAGCTGATAGGGCGAAAGTCTGAGAAGGATGACGGCCCAGGAGTCTTAGGGATCAGGGCCAATCACGTAGCAGTGTACCCCCAAGACAGCTCCGCACCTGTAAAAAAATCACAAACAGCCCGATAAACCTCCCCCTTCACAATATCCCAACATGAAGTGAAGAATGATCCTGTGAAACCATCCGGACCCGGACTATTACCACCATCTAGTTGAAAAACCACAGCCTTGACTTCCTCCTCCGTCGGAAACTGCTTGAGCTCCATGTTATCTTGCACAGTGATAACCGAAGGTATAACCTCTAGCATCGAAAGATCCATCGGCCCATGTCTTGGTTGCGACAAAATGTCCGCAAAGAAAGTGGTCGCCATCTCTTCAATCCTGGAAGGCTCTTCCGTCCATACCCCATTCGTATCCTTTATCCGATGGATGAAAGACCGAGCCCTCCGCTGCTTTACTTGCGCATGGAAAAATTTGGAATTGGCATCGCCTTCCCTAAGCCACCGAAGCCGTGCCTTCTGACGCCAGTAAGCGGCCTCCCGTAACAGGGACATCTTGAGCGCCCCTTGCGCCCGGAGGAGCTGGAATTCACCCTCCCCCGAGGGACACTCCTCCAAAGAGCGTTCCAGTGCCAACACTGTTGCCTCATCTTCCTTGACACGGTAAAAAATGTTGCCAAATGTCTCCTTATTCCATGTACGCAAAGCCTGCTTGACCGCCTTTAACTTCTCGAGTAGAACCCAAATGGGCCGCCCATCACACTCCACCTCCCACGCTTGACGAACTACATTATGAAAATCCGCATGTGACCTCCAAACGTCCAAGAAACGAAAACTCTTAGGCGCCCCACCCATGGCCAAAGAACAAGACAATAACAAGGGGGAATGATCAGAGGCAACCCTATTCAAATGAGCCACCGTTGTGTTCACCCCTAAACTCAACCAATCCTGGTTAACGAGTACCCTGTCCAGGCGTTTCCAAACCCTGGCTCTACCCTAACGATTATTGCACCAGGTGAACTGAGACCCAGAGAACCCTAAATCTGTTAACTCAGCACCCTCCATGAAACTCAGGAAGGGCTCCGACTCCCTAGCACGAAATGGGCGACCCCCTTTCTTTTCATTCGCCCCGACAATGACGTTAAAATCCCCTAAAAAAATTGTCGGCATCCCTTGAGGGCACACCTCTCCTAACTGTTGCCACAGCGCCTCCCTATCAAGAGAGGCACACGACGCATGGACAAAGACCGCTACAACAGAGCAACGGAAAACAGCATGTGTAACCTCCAACGCCAAGAACTGGTGTGAGGCGACCAACAAATCACACCTATAGTCTTGCCCGTACATCACCCAAATCCGACTCTCATCATTGGAGATAGCATGACGAAAACCCAGCCTATTTCGAATAAAATCAAGCCGGTCGCGACCCGCCTTTGGTTCGCACATCGCTAACAAAGAAACCTGATGCATCCGCTTCAACTTCCTCAAACGTGCAATGGTGAGAGCATTATCCACTCCTCTGACATTCCAAAACATAGCCTTAATCATGATCGTGGTCGTAGAAAGTAAGGGGGGGTGAATCACCTTTTCTCCTATTGCGACGGCTCGCCACCGTATGCCACTCCTCCGGGTTTTCCAAAGCATCCAACCGCGTCTGCACCGCATCCCTAACATCCGACTTGCGAGGAGAAAGATTAAGGTTAGCGACCATAGCCCCCTGCTGCTCCCTCACCTCCACCCTGACCTGCTCCACTGAACCCGCCAGCTCAAGACCACCGCCCCCAAGCTCCCCCAATTCTAGGTCAGCCTCTATGGACGACTCATCGGAGTTGTCGATTACTTGATCAGCCAACCTGTGAATGAGGTTGTCAGCAGCGGAAGCAATCGCCTCCTCCACCAGCTCCGCCACTCGAAACTGGGACGACGGTGGATTGGCAGGCAGGACACCCAAATCTATTGTCAAAACTGGCGCAGCAGCTGACCCCAAACCCGATTCTAACTCACCCCTCGTCACAACCGTACGTTCAAGCCCAAGCTGTTGGGGCTGTGCAGAAAAGATCTGCTCTTCGTACTTTCAGTCGCAGGCAACAGCAGAGCATCCGAGCACAACTTGCCTGATAATGTTCGTTCTAATGCCCGCGGCGCAACCGCACCTGCAAGCCCAGGTTGTTGGGACTGAGCCAAAGTGATCTGCTCCGCACCTTCAGTCGCAGGTAATAACGGAGCATCAGAGCCCATCCCTGAAACTGCTCCCTCCAAAGCCACAGGGGGCTCCTCCACCCCAGGCAAAATAGCAGCCCCACTGCCATCAGCCGCATCTAGCGACTCCCCTGCACCCACCAGAGGCTTTGAAGATGCAATCAACTTACCCCCATCATCCAATTCTACAGCACTACCAGGGACCTTCAGAGTCGGCCCCTTGCGACACTCGCATCTCTGGGAACTTCACATGGCAGTGGCCCTCCTCATGCCCATGACGATAGCAAAAAACCGCAATACTTTGGAAGGCTCTCAGGGATCAATGGTTGCCAGAATCCATCTCCATCCCCCATGTCTACCCAAACTCTAGAGGGAAGCGACTTCAGTAGATCCACCTCCACACACACCCGCGCCACATTCGAACGAATAAAAGACGATGTTGCCGCATCAACAAACAGCGGGTTCCCCAGGCAGGAGACAATGTGAAACAAACAAGGCTTGGCAAACAAATGGATAGGAAGCTTGGGTAATCTGAACCAAATGGGAACTAGGGACGATTCCCTATCGACATGAAACTTCGAACTCCACTTGAAAACCCGCATAGGACACCCATGAACATACCACACATTTCTTGCCCATACACGAAGAAAATCTGCCTCTCCATTAAATCGCAGCAAAACATGTCTAGCGTCTAATAAACCAACAGACACTGAGTCCTTCAGATCAAGCATAGAAAAAAACTTACGCAATTCAGGCAAAAGGGGACGGCCCTTGGAAAACTTCCCAACCAACGTGAAACGGAACGGCGACGCCACAGCAGCAATATCTGCCGCATTGAAGACCACCGCAGGCTCTCCACGATGGGTGGAGACAGCCGCCTAGACCTTCACCACCTCCGACGGCGACCGATCTTGGAACAAAGCAGAAAACGCCTTCTTCTTGAACGTAGGGGAAGAAGACAGACCCCCACCCTGAGATGAGGGGGCAGCCGCGGCTGCCATGCACGAGGAACCAGAGAACCCTAAATTTCTAAATCAGGAAACCCGAGAGAGAAAAGATTTTTTTGTTATATGAAGAATACTCAAAGATATGTCCTAATTATACTTAATACAGTAACACTTTTTTCTCAAAAAAAAAGAAGTAAAAACACAATAATGAATTGTGATTGTATTTGTACCAAAAGTGAAAACTTAATTACTTTAGTTATATTTATTTCATTATGTTAGATTGTATTCAAATAACTTTTGTTTGATTGTTTTTATGAGTTTCAATTGCGAAATTACAATGAATAATAACTTGGTGATGTATTGATATTTTAGTACTTGATTATTTATTAAAATTTAACTATAATAAATTTTTATTAACCCCGCGGGTGCCCTCGCGGGGGAAGCAGGACGGGGCGGGGGAAGCGGGAGTCCCCCGCCCACCCCAACCCTTTCCCGTTGCCATCCTTAGTTGTTACTGGAATAAAGTATGAAATTGAATCATTTTAGGAATTTTTTTTTGTGCAGGGAGTTATTTAGGCAAATAACTCTAAAAAGATCATGTAAACGATAGACTTGGGTTCCCATCTTTTAGATGCTCTATTGTAACATCTTAGCTTAGGTTTTTTGATTAATTTCATTTCAAATATGTAAAGGGTAGTACTTCTTTTTTACTTGCTTTCCACTTATAGGAGATTGGGCATATCTGCCTCCATCAAAAATTTAAAATTAATCAATAAAATATCTAGGGTGGCATTTCTTCCCCTTGCATGGGGATTACCAATAAAAAGATTATCTAAACTAATTGTACATAAATAAGAAAATATTATATTTTTACAAAAACTCAATGAATGGCATATTTGCCTAAAACAAGTTGGCATCATTAATTTATTTTTATTTATGGTGAGAGAGCCTTTCAAAGGGAGTAAACCTCCATTCTTTTAGTTCAAGGAGACAAAGTGCAACTGAACATAAATTAGAAGAAAATTTTTAATTAACCTTAAATATTTAATCTCCAATAAAAATTGAGTGCCATTTCTTAACCAGAACACCGCAGATAGCTAGACTGAACAAACACAAAAAAATTCGATCTCATTAGGATGGAATGAATATTGCATATGGCTTCTTAGATTAGAATCTGTGTTCTGGCTAGGAGGGGTTACTTTTGTTTGCCTGCTGTGGAAGTGTCACCTTATTGCAACAAATTTTTGTTCGGAATAAACAGGATTGAGGTGCCTAAAATCACGAATTTGATGGGTGCAATTAATGGTATGGATGAGTTTGTTTTGAGATTAAGTGGATGAAATTAGGGATGACAATTGGAGCAGGTGCCTACGTGCGGTTCATGGCGTAGGGTGGGGCGGGGTAACTTTCACCCCCCATTAAAATTTATAAGGGACAATTTCAGAAACCTCTCCTAATATTTTGCACAATATCACTCAGCACCCTTTTGGTTTTTAAAATCTCATCTACTGCTCTTGAATTGACATTTCTTATAATATTTTAGTCCTCTTGGAGGAAATGCAAGAAAGATAAAGTATTTCTTCCAATACTACCCTTATGTTATCCTACTTTTGAAGCTTACAACAACAATAAAAAATAAATAAGGTTAAAAAGTAAAAAGATGAAAATATGAGCTTTTATAAATGCAATAATGAGTAATTTTATAGATATACATCAACTATTATCTACCATAAAGCATGATGTTTAAAAAAAAAGGATATTCCTAAATATATATTTGGTCATTGGATTATTTTTTGATTATTTTTTAAATTTTGACTCATTTATAAATTTTTTTTCTATAAGTAAGATTTATATTACAAACCACACATATGAAGAGATTATTTTAGTTATCAGTACAACTTAAAGTACATCATGGATTAAAACATATTTTCCAAAAAAATTTTTTGACTTCCTCATATATGTGCACAAAAATTTTCATGGTGTTAATTACTCATCAAAATTGTCTTAAAGTGGTTGACTTTCGCTAGATTTAATTTATTCACATCTTTTGTTGTCTCACCATAACTTTGATACAGAGAAATATAGACCATTATTAAATAACAATTTGTTTTTCCTAATACATTTTGTGGTTTAAAATACAGTGAAAATGGTACGCATGATACATAGCATGATATATAGCATTGCAAATATAAAAGTAAGTCAGAGTCAAACAGTGAAGCTTCCAACAAAAGGAGCATCTTTCATCTTTCAATTGAAAGAAGCTTAGAAACAAAAACTGATGTTTGCGGTCCACAAAAGAGAACAATTAAAAATAGGGCCCAAGAAGAAGTAAATTACGAAGCAGCCAAACAACTTGTAACATAGATCTTGGATCAAGGCAAAAATGAATGGCATAGGCGGAAAATAGGAAAAATGGAAAAAAAAATGGAGAATGAGGGTTCTAAAGGAAAAATATTGAGAAAAGAAATAGGTCATCAAACCGGAAGCTGATGCCTAATAAGGTTGAAAATTTTATGGAAAATATCTAAAATTGTTCATTCAGAATAGGCATGCATCTCATGTGGACTAACTTCTGTCTATCTTAACTACGAGAATAAATCAAATGGCCAAGATGAACTATTTTTACGAACTTAGTAGTTTTTTTTTTTTTTGGATTAAGTGAGAAGTCTTGAATTTAGAACTTTTAACTTACGATCCCTCCCTCCTTATCACCCAACCCTATCCTCCCTTGAATTTAGTAGGCTATTCTGCATGAAAAATAATTTAATAGGAGAACTAAGAATTTTAGAAAGTTTACCCAACCCTATCCTCCCTCGAACTTTTTATTTGTATTATTTGTATCCTAATATCTTGTTATCCAAAACTAGGTCTTAGGATTAATCCTTGGCCAAATCAGTCGACGAATTTTTTCTTAACATCTTTACAACTAATTATTTCACGTTGTTATTCTATATGATCCCGTTGTCACTTTTTTTTTTTTAGTCTATCACAAATCAATACGAAAACTACAATTACAACACTACATAATCAACTATGAGCTAAAAAAACTGTCAACAAAGCTCTAATTTACACAAAAATCCTAATTTTCCTTCGTTTTCATCACATTCTTTCAACCACATAATAGTTCTTGATTGTATCAATTATTGAATCAACAAGTCTATCAGTGATAGGTTGCAATTTTACTATTTATTTTATTATTAATTTCCCCTATTAACCGACTTAATGTGGATTAATTGCTGGATTCTATTCACTTTTTGTAATTTGTATTTATTTCAGGGAGTAGAACAAAAACATCACAATCAAGGCCAATTTGATAATCATCAGGAAAGAATTCAAATAGAAGGCTTGCAGGGCATTTTTAGAACAAAAGAGACGTAAGCCCTTTATTGTCATTTGGCCGAAGTCTTCCTCAAAAAAGAGAGGAAAAGGAGCCGCCGCAGATAAAGAGGAAGAATTGAGGGCAGAAAACTAGTACTAGCTTTTCTTCTTAGTTTTTCGTCTTTGAGTGCAGTTTTTGGACTTACTTTATGGCTTTGGGGACTTACGAATGTCAGGATCCCTAAGCCATTCTTGGCTTTTGACTTTTCTTCATCTTTGAACCTTTAGTATTTACATTCCTTTCTTCGTATGTCATTCAAAGAAAAACATAGGGCTACCTCTTGTAACTTTGCTATTTTTCTCTTGATTGGAGTGAATTGCATTTCCCAATTTTTGTAATAATGGCCGCGGCTCTCTTTACAATTTCTTGTGGGTTTAGTTTATCAAATATGAATTAATTCCCTCACTCTAGTCAAGGGATAACGGATGCTTTGAGTTGCCTAAAATTGTGAAATCGATTTAATTTTACCCTTTTCTTTTATTTATTGGTATTCGCATATTCCCTGGTTACAGTGCTTATGATTGTTTAATTAATTGATTGTCTTGGATCCAGATAATTAATTGATTTGATAATCTATTGTCAATTAAGGCATTAAATCCGTAATTGTTTAATTGCCTTAAATTAGTGATAACTGGCACGATTAGATTTGTGTCATGGGGATACGCGGGCTAATCTGAAATAACCCTAGTAGTGCGTTTTTTGGTTAGAATAAGCCTCCTCTAATACGTAAGGCAATTAGGGAATTAAATCTTACGGGCGTACCTAGGATTATTTCCTAATTAGAGCAGTGATTAACGGGCGTACCTTAATCACCGACACAGTAAGGAGGGGTTGACTGCCATCACTTGTTTGACAGTTATAACCTATTTATTAGTAAATAATTGGAATTGCCTTTGCTTCGATGATCAATTAGGTAAACCATTGCTGAAGTTACTTCTTGGCTAGATCCTTAATTAAAACTACCTTGATTTTAGTGAATTGCCATTTGACTTTTAGTTGCCTACTTTATTTTATTTTTAATTGTTTTCTTGTTTTAATTGATTTAGGCCTTTAATTATTGTTACTCTAAATTCAATGAATTGTGGTTTAATTTCTAGTTAGTTATTTATTTTTATTTTCTTATTTGAATTTATTTGATTGTCGTCGTTCCTATAAATCACCGCCCTGTGTTACTTTGGATTTCTTAAGAAACAAATATACCCAGTCCCTTTGGATACGATCCTACTTGTCCTGTCTACAAATTCATAATTATTTGTGAAAAGAAATAACCATTCCATTCGGGTATATCGGATCAAACAAACTCTTCGGGAACAGGGTGAATCAAATAACCCATTGCACACCTAGAGTCCCTGCTCCAGTACTTGGAATTGGGTTTTGGTCATTTAACTGGAAATTAGGTTTAATTTTATTATTGTACAGGTTTCGATAACCTGTCAATTTTTGGCGCCGTTGCCGGGGACTAGCATTATTATTTGTTTCTTTTTAAATTAATTTTTATTCTAATTTTCTGGTATTTTTTTTTCTAGTGTATGTCTCGGTCTTCTCGTACAGGTGATTTGATTTTTGACCCTGAAGTAGAGAAGATCGCGCGTAGAACGAGAAAGGAAACCAAACAGCTCAGAGAGGAGCAGTCCAGTGTTGCATCTCAGAGACCTGAGCCAGGAGTTGAACCAACAGATTCGTTTAGTGACACTTCAAGTGACTCTGACCAAAAGGAAGGAACCATGGCTAATGCACGAACATTAAGGGAGTTGGCTGCCCCTAATTTAAATCAGCAGCCTCTATGCATTACCTTCCCCACCTTAAATGATAACACTCCATTTGAACTAAAATCTGGTCTGATTCATCTTTTACCCTCTTTTCATAGTTTACCAGGTGAAGAGCCGTATAAGCATCTGCATGAGTTTGATGTCGTGTGCAATAGTATGAAGCCTCCGGGCATTACAGAAAAACAAATAAAAATGAGGGCATTCCCCTTTTCCTTGAAGGATCTGCAAAGGACTGCCTGTACTACTTGCCACTAGGTAGCATCACCACATGGAACCAATTAAAGAAAAAATTTTTGGACAAATATTTTCCCGCGTCCAGGGCTGCAAGTCTAAGGAAAGAAATTTGCGGGATCAAACAGCACCCAGGGGAGTCACTCTATGAATATTGGGAGCAATTCAAGAAGTTGTGCAGCAAATGCCCCCAACACCAGATAAGTGAGCAATTGCTCATACAGTATTTTTATGAGGGGCTCCTTTTCAGAGATAGGAGCATAATTAATGCTGCAAGTGGAGGGGCACTGGTGAACAAAAGCCCTCGGGAAGCACAGGAGTTAATTGAGGGGATGGCAGAGAATTCACAACAATTCGGTACGAGGGAGGATGTCCCAACACGCAAGGTGAATGAGGTAGAGACATCCTCTATCCAGTAGCAGCTAACTGAGTTGACCTCGTTTGTTAGACAATTGGCTGTAGGAAACGCATCTCAGGCCAAGGTGTGCGGAATTTGCACTGGTATGAGTCATTCTACAGAGATGTGCCCAGCGATTCAGGAAGAAAGTGCAGAGCAAGTGAACATGGCTGGTCACGCGCCTGCGCCAAGACGGCCATATGACCCGTACTCGAATACGTACAATCCCGGTTGGAAGGACCACCCGAATTTCAATTATGGAAGAAATAGACAGCCCAACTTTGCACCGAACATGCAGTCTAACTTTGTGCCAAATAAGCAACCAGGGTACCAGCAGCAATACCAACCCCGACCACCTCCGCCCCCAAGCTCTGGTCCATCTTTGAGGAGATGATGAAACAACTAATGACAACCATACGCAAAATCAGCAAAGGACGAATTCCGAGGAATGAAATAGGACATAAGGAATCAAATGAGTCAAATGGCCACAAAAATCAACCGTTTGGAGTCCCAAGTAAATGGAAGATTGCCATCCTAACATGAACTGAACCTGAAGAACGTAAGTGCAATGACTTTAAGGACGGGAAGGAAATTCAGGGGCCCGAACTTGTGACTCCAAAGGATAAGGACGAAGAAAAGATTGAGAAAGAACTTCAGGCAGAGAATACAAGCACCAAAAATGGTACTCCCTGACCCGATCATAAACGTTAAAACTAATCCCCCTCCATTTCCTTGCAGGTTGGAAAAATCGAAGAAGTAGGACAAGGAGAAAGAGATCCTGGAGGTGTTTCGCAAGGTAGAGATCAATATTCCCTTACTAGACGCCATCAAGCAAGTGCCGAAGTATGCAAAATTTCTGAGGGACCTATGTGTCAATCGAAGGAGGCTGAGGGGAGATGAAAGAGTTATTGTTGGGGAGAATGTGTCAGCAGTTCTCCAAAGAAAGCTCCCACCAAAGTGTGGGGATCCAGGTAGATTTACTGTCCCATGTAAGATAGGTAATACTCTGATTAGAATACCCTGCTGGACTTAGGAGCATCGATCAACGTAATGCCTAAATCTATGTATGCTTCTCTGAACCTCGGTCCATTAAAAGAAACCGAGATAATAATTCAATTAGCTGACCGAACAAATGCATACCCTGATGGGTTGATAGAGGATGTGCTGGTTAAAGTTAATGAATTGATATTGCTGACTTTTATGTACTTGACATGGATGATGATCATTCCCCTAACCCCTCACCTTTGCTACTAGGTAGACCCTTTTTTAGCACAGCACAGACAAAAATTGACGTTAATAAGGGTACATTGTCCATGGAATTTGATGGAGAACTAGTCCACTTTAATATTTTCGATACAATGGAACATCCTGTTAACTCTCACCCTGTGTTTGCTATTCATGCTATTAATCCCTCTGTGCAAGAATTTTCTGAGTTTGCTTGTAGGAATAAATTCAAATTTACTGAGAACAAGTATAAGGGGATGAAAGCACTGTATGAGGTGAAAAGGAGTAGAAAATTAAGAAAGAAGCTGCACTCAAAGGCTATTTGGATCCTGGAGGAAGGCCACCGATTTCCAGGAAAATTGAGTTACACCCAGATTGAAGAGTGGTGTTCAATGTCTAGCCAAAAACATTAAAGAAAGGCGCTCATTGGAAGGCAACCCAATTGTTTCTTTTAATTGTTTGTTTGATTTCGTGTGATAGTTTAAATATGTTTTCCTTGAATTTGACTGATTTTGGGTTCAATTTTCGTTGTTACTGATTTGTAAGTGTTCTTTTATCATGACGCGCCCGCGTGATGACGTATGTAGCGCTCACGGTCAGAATCGTCAGAAGGGGTTCATGCTCTCATGACGCGCCCGCGTCATGACGTATAGAGAGCTCACGATCAGAATCGTTATAAAGAGTTTCGATCCTCATGACGCGCCCCCATCATGACGCAGGAAGAGCTCATGGTCAGAGAGCTCTTCTTGCTCTCATGGCGTGCCCGTGTCAAGTAACCTGGAGAGCTCTTCATTCCGTGCCTTCGTCACGTGCTCACGTCACATTCGCGGGAAAGGTAAGTATTCAAAAAACTCAAGAACGATTATTGATTTCCTGTTAATCCTACTTTTGAATTCCAAAAATAAATTTTGTCAATGATTAAAAAAAAAGATGATATATGAAAAAAAAAATTTTCAAGTAAGTAACAAAAAAAAAATAGGGAGTCTTTCCGTAAAAACAAAAAAAAAATTTCTAAATGAAAAAAAAAACAAAAAAGCAAAAAAAAAAAAAAAACACAAATACTATTTTCTTTCTTTTTCTTTTTTCCCTATTCTTTCTTTTCTTTCCTTTTCTTTCTTTCTTCTTCTTTTCTTTCTTTATTTCTTTCTTTCTTTCTCCTTTCTTCTTTCTTTCTTTCTTCTCTTTTGTTTCTTCCTCCTGCTCGATCGAAGCCTCGCCGCCCGCCGCCATACCCCAAGTCTTCAGCCTTCCTCGTGCCGCCACCACAGTCGCTCACCAGCTCATCTCCGCCCGCGAGCTGCCGTCGTTCCACCGGCCGCATCGCAAGCCCAAGCAGACGACCTGCTTGCGCGCCGCCGCTGCCACTACAGGGCAACCCACCACAGCGTCGCACAGCCACGCAGCCGCGGCCCTCCAACTCCTCTCTCTCCGCCCGTCACCTTCCACCAGCCACTACCACTTCACCTCGCCGACGCTTGCCTCCCATCGCTACCCACGGTTTCTGTTGCCCAAATATTGCCTGGAATTGTCGCTCAAAGACGATGTGACGGTATTTATTTGTCTCAATTCCCTAGCAAACTTTTGCAGTAGTATTGTTCCAATCATGTTTTGGGCCTCGTTGTGATTTGTTTTGCCACTGCTTTATATTGAATTGCTGGAGTTGCTAATTGCATTGCTTTGGGGTTTGTTTTGCTGCCTTGGGTGTTGACTGGATTTATGTTAACAAGTTGGAGAATGCTTTGCCTATTGGTTTCATTTGTTGACATTTTTGGTAGCACGGTGGCACTTGAATCTACTCGTGGACGTTGGTAGAATTTAATTGATTAGTTGGCGACAAATTGGCTACTGACTTAGGTTGCTATTTGGGTGACTGTTTGATTGAAAGCTCAGTGTTTTTTTTATTGATTTGTTACTGTCTAATTTCTGCACTGCTATTGCTGATTTTGAGTTCAAACGGTAACTGGCCAATTGGAGCCATTTGTTGAGATTTTGGGTGGACAGAGTTTTGCATTTGCTGGTTGAATTGAGTTAAGATGTCTCAGCACTTGGGTGCATCCTTTCGCCACATCAGTTTTCCTCCACTGTTCCCGCCTACCCCTTCGCCACTTGAGAGGGAAGTTTCATTGTTCTCTTCACTTTAATTACTTTATTACTTCCATTGAGAACAATGTAGGATTTAGGTGTGGGGGGGAGCAGTTATGGTGTTAGTTTTTCTAGTTCTTAGTTTTCAGATATTTTTCTTTTATTTTTAATTTGTCATTTGTCTAGTTTTCGCTTACTTTTTGTCATTCATCTGTCTAGCTCTCCTGTGCATGCCAAGGTTTGATGTTGGATTGTTGCCTTTATTTCTACTTTTGCCAAGTTTTAATAATAAGAATGTATCAAGTTAGTGTGGTTGAGTCCAAAAATATCTCTTTGGTGAATATCGGTGATTGTATGGCTCTTCTATTTTTTGGTTAACTCTTCTAGGCATTGGGAATGACTGTTGGCATTTTCATGTGAATTGGTCCGGTTATTAATCTTAGTTCTCCATATTTAAAATTGAGGCTAACGGCTGCAAATTTTCTTTTGATTTTTGTTTTATTTTGAATTTTTGGTGTTATTAGGCTGTGAATAAGAGTTGACTGTACTCCGCTAGTATTTACTACTGAGTAACCGGGGATCTGCACCTAAAAGTGTCGATTCTTGCATCAAAAAGTAGTAATTACTATGAGTGCGTGGTCACGTAGAGTTAGAAGTTGAGTAACCGGGCTCTTTCATCTAACAAATGTCAGAGTTCGCGTCAAAAGACTCCAATGGCTAGCGACTAAGTCTTTTGTACTATTGAAAAAAGCAAAAAAAAAAAAAAAAAGGAGAGAAAAAGGAAAGAAAAAGAGAAAAAGTAGAAAAATGTGAAAAAAATGAAGGTTGTGTTAGTGTATAATAAAAGTCAGCTTGTCGATTTATGAATTTAAATGTTGAGATTTTGGTTAATAGTTGGACCATTTGCTGATAAATGTTTGTGCGTCATTCCTTTTTCTTAGATTAGTTAACTTAAAATTGGAAGAGTTTGCAGTTTAGAAGCTAACCGAAGTGATATTTCTTGGATCTTGATCACTGAGGCTTGATCTATGTTTTTCTTGGTATCTTGGCAATATGATAGATGGAGCAATAGCCATTGTCAGATATTGGTGTTTGTTTGTTGTTATCATGCTTGAGGGCAAGCATGGTTTAGGTGTGGGGGGAATTGATAAGTTATAATTTTACTATTTATTTTATTATTAATTTCCCCTATTAACCGACTTAATGTGGATTAATTACTGGATTCTATTCACTTTTTGTAATTTGCATTTATTTCAGGGAGTAGAACAAAAATATCACAATCAAGGCCAATTTGATAATCATCAGGAAAGAATTCAAATAGAAGGGGCTTGCAGGGGCATTTTTAGAACAAAAGAGACGCAAGCCCTTTATTGTCATTTGGCCGAAGTCTTCCTCAAAAAAGAGAGGAAAAGGAGCCGCCGCAGATAAAGAGGAAGAATTGAGGGCAGAAAACTAGTACTAACTTTTCTTCTTAGTTTTTCGTCTTTGAGTGCAGTTTTTGGACTTACTTTATGGCTTTGAGGACTTACGAATGTCAGGACCCCTAAGCCACGTAAGTCCCCCTAAGCCATTCTTGGCTTTTGACTTTTCTTCATCTTTGAACCTTTAGTATTTACATTCCTTTCTTCGTATGTCATTTGAAGAAAAACAGAGGGCTACCTCTTGTAACTTTGCTATTTTTTTCTTGATTGGAGTGAATTGCATTTCCCAATTTTTGTGATCATGGCCGCGGCTCTCTTTACAATTTCTTGTGGGTTTAGTTTATCAAATATGAATTAATTCCCTCACTCTAGTCAAGGGACAATGGATGCTTTGAGTTGCCTAAAATTGTGAAATCGATTTAATTTTACCCTTTTCTTTTATTTATTGGTATTCGCATATTCCCTGGCTACAGTGCTTATGATTGTTTAATTAATTGATTGTCTTGGATCCGGATAATTAATTGATTTGATAATCTATTGTCAATTAAGGCATTAAATCCGTAATTGTTTAATTGCCTTAAATTAGTGATAACTGGCACGATTAGGTTTGTGTCAGGGGGATACGCAGGCTAATCTGAAATAACCTGGTAGTGCGTTATTTGATTAGAATAGGCCCCCTCTAATACGTAAGGCAATTAGGAAATTAAATCTTACGGGCGTACCTAGGATTATTTCCTAATTAGAGCAGTGATTAACGGGCGTACCTTAATCACCGATACAGTAAGGAGGGGTTGACTGTCATCGCTTGTTTGGCAGTTATAACCTATTTATTAGTAAATAATTGAAATTGCCTTTGCTTCGATGATCAATTAGGTGAACCATTGCTGAAGTTACTTCTTGGCTAGATCCTTAATTAATACTACCTTGATTTTAGTGAATTGCCATTTGACTTTAAGTTGTCTACTTTATTTTATTTTTAATTGTTTCCTTGTCTTAATTGATTTAGGCCTTTAATTATTGTTATTCTAAGTTCAGTGAATTGTGGTTTAATTTCTAGTTAGTTATTTATTTTTATTTCCTTATTTGAATTTATCTGATTGTCGTCGTTCCTACAAAATCACCCCTTGTGTTACCTTGGATTTCTTAAGAGACAAATATACCCAATCCCTGAGGATACGACCCTACTTGCCCTGTCTACAAATTCATAATTATTTGTGAAAAAATAACCATCCCATTCGGGTATATCGGATCAAGCAAACTCTTCGGGAACAGGGTGAATCAAGTAACCCATTGCACACCTAGAGTCCCTACTCCAGTACTTGGAATTGGGTTTTGGTCATTTTAACTGGCAATTAGGTTTAATTTTATTATTGTACAGGCTTCAACAACCTGTCAATCAGCAGGCATGGATTTCCTTTTGAACTGCCTCCAGGTGTAGCAATCGTTACTGAAAATATAGTAGTAAATTTTTGTCTATTTTATACACTTGTACACGACACATGTCTCAATACTACTCTCATAACTCATTTTCTTTCTTATATTTATCTTTTTAAAAACCAAAAATATTTAGTTCTACATGTCCTAATCAATGAATTCAACTAATACTTTACCAAATAAATAAAATAATCGGATTCGAGTAATTTAAAAATAGTCCCTAGTGGTTCTTTCTCAGTCATTCTTTACACTAGAGGCATCTTGGCCGTGCTCTGTGCCCCTTAGAAGTTTAGTTAAACATAAAGCAATATATCTTTTTGGTAAATATAGGAGAAAATTTGAGCATCAAAACAATTAAAATTTGCTATGAAGAGAAATTTCGTTTATGAAACAAAGATTTTTGAACCAATACTATGTGTGCATAATAATACCAAAAAAAGGAGAGATAATAAGTACACTACATTATCAATTTAATAGCAGCATACTTTAATTGTGACTAAACCAAAAGTAGTCATAATACTTCTAGCACTTTAATAATTAGAAAAGGTTTAGAAAGTCACCAAAATTTGTCACAATTTTCAATATCAATAAAAGATACAAACTTGCACATTTTTCTATCCTTTTCAAAACATACAAACCTATACATTGGTTTTTTTGTCTTTTTCAGAGAAAAAATGAGTTGTTAATCCATCCATTTAAATCCTTTTTAATAGCATTACAACAGGTGATAACATTATTTGCCAAAAAGCTTGAGGATACAAATAACAATATTAGATAAAAATATGTACTGCCATGTTTGCAAATGTACATATACAAATTCGAAACAAATCATTTGTTTGATCTGAAAAATGTCTTCTTAATCAAGATTGAATTTTTTAACAATTTTTTTGTCGAATCACACTCTAGGCTAAAAGTCACAATTTTGACTTCCACCACCAATTGCAATTCCTTAACAACAGTAATCAATTCAACTACTTGAGTTTACAAAAATTTATCAACTCCTTTAGCCAAATAGTCATGATATATCGAGTTCCACATCTAGCTTATATAAAAATACAAATTCATAGAACCAACTTAAGCAAATGATTTTAAAATCTAGTTTTACACTTTTTTTTCTTCTCAAACTATCATGCAATGAAAATAAGCCACTTGTCATGGATACAAGTCAGTAACCTAAAATGAAGAGATTATACGAAATATTTTATTCATATCCTAAATTGCTAGCCCCGACAATTCCTTTACATATTATCCTTCTCATCTAATAAATAACCATTTTTCACTATTAAGAAACTTTAAATAAATCAAAATATGGAAATATAATTATCTATCTATAAATTAAGAGATTTTGATTAATTTTAAATTCAATAGACCTCTCTATTTCCTTCCGAGTCATCATTCACCTTGGATCTTCACTTGTCAAATTCTTCCTCCTCCATCCTAGCACTATCAGCCTATTGTCAAATAACCATTTTAATAAATGAAAACTAAAATTGGAATGAAAATAAGTTGAGGAAAAATTGTTATCTTCCCTCAACAAAAATTGCTATCTTCCCTCATCCACTCAAACAACAAAACCCATTCATTTAGTTAATTATAGAAAAATTGAAAAAAAATGCATCAACTAATTCAATATAAAAAAAAAGAGTAAATGATTAAGGTGAAGGAAAAAAAAAAAAGAGAAACAAATGAAAAGAGTACAGAGTGAAAATTGAGCATGCAAATGATAGTGTAGATGAGGATGAGGGTTCTTGTGATTGTCTTTGCCAGAAAGGAAAGAGGAAATGAGGAGAAAAAAGAAAGCCAAAAGAAAAAGGAAAAAAAAAATAGTTTCCTCAAAGGATTAATGAGCCGCATGTCAAAGTAGATAGGAGCCATTTGGCAGCCATCATTCACCTTGGATCTTCACTTGTCAAATTCTTCCTCATCCATCCTAGCACTATTAGCCTATTATCAAATAACAATTTTAATAAATGAAAACTAAAATTGGAATGAATATAAGTTGAGGAAAAATTGTTATCTTCACTCAATAAAAATTGCTATCTTCCCTCATCCACTCCAACAACAAAAACCATTCATTTAGTTAATTATGGAAAAATTGAAAAAAAAATGCATCAACTA
Source organism: Coffea eugenioides (assembly GCF_003713205.1). Taxonomy (NCBI): domain Eukaryota; kingdom Viridiplantae; phylum Streptophyta; class Magnoliopsida; order Gentianales; family Rubiaceae; genus Coffea; species Coffea eugenioides. The sequence goes on from NC_040040.1 coordinate 21,220,259, forward strand.
ATTTAATAGAAAAAAAACAGAGTAAACAATTTAGGGTGAAGGAAAAAAAGAGAAAAAAAAATGAAAAGAGTACAGAGTGAAAATTGAGTATGCAAGTGATAGTGTAGATGAGGATGAGAGTTCTTGTGGGTTGTCTTTTGCCAAAAAGAAAGAAGGAAATGAGGGGAAAATAAAAGCCAAAAGAAAAAGGGAAAAAAAATAAAGATAGCTTACTCAAAAGATTAATGAGCCATGTGTCAAAGTAGATGGGCGCCACTTGGCAGCCATAGAGATTGCTACAGCACCATAGAGATTGCAGCAATCTCACTTCTTTCTTATATAATAGGTAGATTTGTTTGTGATATACAGAAAAGAGGGGAAAAAAAATGAAAGGGGTTTGGTCATGCATGAGCAAAGCCACTTGACCACGCTTTCTATTATTTATTTCACAGAAGCAAAACTGGAACCGAACACCTGGACCTTCAAGATTTAGTGGCTTTGTATTATTAACTAATGGAGATTGCAATTGATTTGCCACCAAATCCAGATCTAAATGATACTGGATTCCAATATTAAATTGATTGAACAACTTTCGATCAGGATTGAAGACCTGACTTGGGAAAGAATGCAAATTTGGCCATATTTCATGTCCAAGATTTGACCAAATTTTTTTACACTTGATTGATGGACCGTGAGGAATGTGATCTACATCCATTTTCACGTATTCACTATTTAGTATTTACACACAAAATAAGTTAGAATTACAAACTTAAGATGTATAACAAGATTACTTAATTTTCAGTTTTCACTAAAATTGAGAGTGTGCTCACCATGTCAAACCGAAAAGATGATTACCAAGAAAATTTTTTAATAATGGAATCACAAAAGATAAGAAGATAAGTATGAACTAAGAAGTACATAATAGCAATTTAACAAAACTTATGAAAAAGGGAAGTAATGACGAACTCCAGGACCTCAGTATGAAGAAAAAACATATATATTCAAACACAAGGAGGCCGTGCTAACATGAATTTAATCCCAAATGTGACAATAAGATCGATTAAGAAACACTAAAATAAACAAAGCAAATTGATTTTGGGAAATAGGAGCAGCTGAAGAAACTTCCCTTAATCTACTGATAACATGATCATGTGGCGGAAATGATTCTACCCCTTATTTGCTTTGTTGATATGGATATCTTCAATAAAGCGTCCAACTGAGATGAATGAAGAGCCCCCATTTTGAATGGCCTTTCTACTCATTTCTTTCATTTCTTTAACTCTCCCTCTGATTGGATTTTCGGAGTCCATCAAGCATCTGATAGCTTTCTCTATTTCCTCAGCCATTACAAGATTCTTTGCATTTTCCGTTCGATAATCCAACTTCAATTCCAGAGCTAGTCCCAATTCTCTGACCAATTCAAATGCGTTAATTTGTTGCTCAGCATAAAGAGGCCATGTTGCAACAGGCACCCCATACCACAGGCTTTCCAGGGTGGAATTCCAGCCACAGTGCGATACAAATCCACCAACTGCTTCATGAGCCAGCACCTCCATCTGCGGTGCCCAACCACACAGCAATCCCCGATTTTCAGTACGTTCCAAGAAACCTTCTGGAAGTACTTCAGACAAATTGGAATATTCACCCATCCTTTTTGTGGTATCGTCCTTGGATGGGGGCGACCTGACAGCCCACAAGAATCTGTATCCACTCCGCTCGATTGCAATTGCCATCTCTGCTAACTGGTCAGGCTCAAAACTACCCATGCTTCCAAAACAGAGGAATACCACTGATGATGGAGGCTGGTCATCTAGCCATTTCATTATCCTTTCGCAGTCTGAGTCTTGCCTTTTGCCCTCCAGGTCGAGCAAGGGTCCAGCTGTGTAAATTGGTGGTGTTTCACTGTCGGATTTCAATTGATTCACAGCATGAGGTTCTAATTCTGCAAACGTGTTTACGATGATTCCTTTGGTCTCTTTAAACCTTGTAGCGTGTTTCAAGGATGAGGCATAACCACCATACTTGTTAAATGCAAAAGAAGGCACAACGTTTGTAGGGACAGGGTGAGAATAAGTTGGAATGATCGAATCAGAATCCGAAGTCTCGAATTCTCTTCCAATCTGGTTATAGTGAATTGGGAGATAAAACACGAAGCCAAGAATGGCAGCGCTACAGGTGAAGAACACATAGGAAGGAACACCGAGCTCGTTTGCTAATTCAATCATTGAACTACAGAATAGATCAACCACAATTCCGGCAAGAGAAGTGTATGGTTGTGATACTAGGTCGACTATTGCTTTTTTGACATGGGATTTGTGGTTTTCCATGAAAAGAGCATGATAGTTTTCGGGGGACTTCAAGAACTCTGCTGAGGGTGGATCTGCTTGAGGAATGTTGATGAATTGAATAGCAGTGTTTGAAGCAGCCACTCGTTCAGTGTAGGACTCCATTTTTTTGGCAGAGATTGAGCTTATAACCAGAACAACTATTGATAGCCGGTCATCTCTTTCAGTTAAGCGCTTTGAGAACTCAACTGTGGATACCAAGTGACCTATGCCTGGTGCTGGAACAAAAACAAGCTGTGTTTTTTCCATGTTTGTAGCTTAGAAACTGATCTGCTGTGTTTTTCTTCGAATCTACTGGTATGCTTCTGCCTTCTCCCAGTTAGAAGCCTTACGTGTGGACGTTTCCAACCACTTGCAGAGACAACAATGTGATACTAGTTTGTGGACTGAATTCAATGTTTTAAAACCCAGACCGAAGAGTGAAACAGAAGAGTTTTTGGATTGCGGTTCAACCGGTGCAAAGGATTTAACTTTTTGTTTTTAAAATTAGTATTGAAAAAATGGGAATAAACTGAAGTATCTTTTTAAAAATAAAAAAATTAGTGAAATTCAGTTGAATTTTCCCGTTTTTATCAAGCCAACATATTTTTAATTGAATTTGACCAATTCAATTAAAATTTTTAATTAACTATTAAATTGAACCGAAAGTATAACGTATTTATAGTTTGAATCGACTGGTCCAATCTGAATTTCAAAATATTGAGATGAGCATGTTTGAGGCTAGAAGCTACCTGCGAGACAATGTGAAGTAATGTCCAGGGCCCATTGGGCTTCAAGAGTTTTGAGCTATCGTATTGAGTCAGATATTTTTTCTTCGATGTGATGTATTTAGCTCTCTTTCTATTGTGCACTATTTAGTAACAGGCCTCTTAGTCATGAAGTGACGTGGGATCTTTGGCCCACTTCCGCATATCACCATTACACGTGTGGTTATAACTTTGGGCTATATTGTGGTACTTTGTTTTAAAATTTTTTTTGAAATATGGAATGTACTTCAAGTGGCAATCCTGACATTTATATGCTTTCACTCTTTAGCTTTTTTTTTTTAATAAAAGAAAGAAAGAAAGAAAGAAAAACATTTATATCAGCACTTCATCTTAAGGTACTTGTTAGATAGAGCTTTTGTAAATGTCTAACATTTATAAGGATTAGATGCACTTTACATTGATTTGCATTTTTGACACTTATTGTCAAATTTAGCACTTTACTAACTTTTGCTATTACTTTTAGTACATTGTTCAAATTCATTAGAAATCAAAAAATTTTTACAAACCATTTTTTCCAATTAAAAAGACTTTAATAGTTCCAATTTTCATTTATTCATTACTACTCTCTCCTTCACTTGAGGGTAAAAGTCTTTTTATTAAAAAATATGATTAATCTTTTATATACTGACAGTGTATACACTTTTACCATTAGATACATGACACATAATTCGAATTTGAATTTAAAATTCAAATTTTGTATATATATAATATATCTAATTATGATAATATATACACTGTCAGTGTATATAAAATTTTCTATTAAAAATATACCTTGGCTCTGAGAGGTTTTCAATTAATTTAAGGAACGTGAGAAATTAATGGAACAAGGCATTTTAATACTATCACTTAATACTTTAAAAAGAAAACTACAAATAATAGTTTAGGGTGCAAAACATCCATACCGTTAACCAATTTACACGAAACCTGTCAGAAGTAAAATTTCAGTGCCCACTGTTAAGCATGTGAGTGCCCAAACAATGGAAAAGCCAAAATAAACAGATTCCTATTTGGACAGCAATTTTCCAAATACCATAAACAAATTTACACGAAACCTGTCAGAAGTAAAATTTCAGTGCCCACTGTTAAGCATGCGGGTACCCAAACAATGGAAAAGCCAAAATAAAATAGATTCCTGTTGAAAAATTGCTACATTTTCCGTGAACACATTTTCCTATCATCTTTTTATCTCATAAATATCAAATTACTACAGTAATTTTTCTTCAAAAAATTTAGAAAAATACAATCCAAACAAGGAGGTTCCTCCATCCTATGTTAGATGACCTAATTAACAAAGGCGTTGAAATAGTTTAATTCAAACAATGATTACAGCATAATGCATCTCTGACTTTCTAAAATTAGAATCCTTGGTTTTTTTTTTTTTCTATTACAAGTATATTTTAGATAATAATGCATCTCTGTTTGGATAGCAATTTTTCTTTGAAAAATTGTTACATTTTCCGTAAACACATTTCTGTATCACCTTTTTACCATATATATATATATATATATATATATATATATCAATCACTACAGTATTAGTCTGCGGGGTTCACTCCCTGCTGGAAACCCGAAAAAAAAAAAAGATGACCTAATTAACAAAGGCATTGAAACAGTTTAATTCAAACAATGATTACAGCATAATGCATCTCTAACTTTCTAAAATTAGAATCCTTGGTTGTTTTTTCTATTACAATTATATTTTACATAATAATGCATCTTAATTTTTTTTTTAAAAAGTTGTTCATTCAGAAATTATCTTTAACTATTTGCAGGTATTTTTTTTGTCAAAACTATTTGCAGGTATTGAGTACCCAAGTTCCAACCCCGAGTTCATTTTAAAACACTAACAGAGTTTATTATCTTTCTTTTTTGGTTTCAGAGATAGAGACAGAATTTATTCTCGGTTATCCCAATGGTTGGATTGTGTTAGAGTGCCCCAAATGTACATACATAAATGGTTCGCATTGAAAATTCAACTTGTAAAAAGAACATCACAACTAAAGGAACAAGGTGAGAACATTAATCAAGCTGAGTTTCTTGTTTGAAAAACCATTTTTCTCCAAAAAAAAAAATTACGTTTTACATAAACGTATTTTTAATTATTTTTTTATTTTATACATATATTAAACCGTTATAATATATTTATCTACAAAATTTTTGAAAAATGGCAATCCACACGACTCCCAAAGTTCCCATTCAACTCTCAAACCCTTCTCTTTCTTCCTTCTTTGTGGTAAAGCTTGGAGTCTTCCCTTGGACCAAAAACAAACAACAGGTACGATAATGCTTGCAGTCCAGCTTGTCGTGGATGAAAAATGACCTTTACGTAAAAAAATTCTCTTTGAACTCTTCTCAATGAGTGTTTCTCTGTGGTTCCCTTTAGATTGCTCTTGTTGGGCCGGTTTCCCGATGCTTCCTGCGTCATTGAGTGTAAGTGTGTGTGTGTGGGTTTCTACCAGAAGGAAGAAAAACTCTTCTCAATTAGGAGCTTTTCTACTTCTCCTTCAACATCATGGGTTGCCATTCCAAGACCAGTGTTGCTCTGTCCCGATTACTTTTCCCGCACGCCACTATTCTTTGTCTGCCTCTTTGCGTATTTCGTAAACTTGGACATTTCTAGTTCCTTTCGGCTCTCCTACAGCCATGCCTTTTTGGATATTTCTTTTTCCTTGGGGGTCTTCTACAGTGAGTGCCGGAGTCAAGATTTTTTTTTTGAATCAAAATTTTCTTAATACACTATGATTAAAATATTTTTTATCTATTTAAATATATAACATCTAAAAAATCAAATATTAAATTTAATTATAAATATATATATATATATATAAACTCTCATGATAAAAACTAAAATAGTAAAAAATTAGGAGAAACCAACTTTATTTTTTATATATATATTTACACACTATAAATTAAAATTTTCAAAATTTAGAGGGCGACCTTCATCAGCTCCCCTTATTCCGTCATTGTCTACAGCCATAATGCCTTTTTGGATATTTCTTGTTCCTTTGGGGTCTCCTACTGCCATATTGCCTTTTCTGTGCCCTGGTTTCACCGTGTGGTTCACCTGTCTCTTTCTTCTTATGTTGTTATGGCAGGTGCATTTCACAATGGATGGACAAGGTGGTTGGTCCGAAAGTAGGGAGTCTTATATATTTTGTCATTCATCACCTTATTTATAGTATTTTACACTATTTTAATCTAAGGGAGAGGCCCAACTGTGTCTAAAAAGGTCGATGGAGATTGAACCAACAATAGACTAGACCGATGCACTACGTACCTATTTAAATTTTTTAAGAGACCTCTTAATATAGCAATTGATGAGAGGTAAGGGTTCAAAGGCTTGACCCGTGGCCACCAGGCCAAAAGACTGATGGTTAGGGAGTCTGGATATGGTTCAGATTTTTCTGACGAAAGATGAAAGATTCCTCCTGGTGTTCCTTCTTCAGCAAATCATGTGCACATGCCTCGAATGTTGATCATCAATTCCCTCAGCTGTCTCGTTATGTGGCCAGGTTTGAGCTTTATTTTCTTGGATATTTAGTACTCCTCTGTTGCATTGAAAGTATCTTTTATTTTTATTTTTATTTTGAGGTGTTTCAAAATATCTGCTCTATTAAAAAAATTAAAACATCTTTTAATCTCTCTTTTCAGTATTAAAACATATTTGAGATATTTTTACTGTAGCACTTTTTGTGATGTGATGTATGTGAGATAAAAAAGTAATTGGGAAGATAAAAAGATGTATTGGAAATTGTAATGATGATATAAGTAAATATATTTGGGCAAATAACTTACAATCCAAACACACTATCTGTTTAATTATATGCATGTTATCAATAAAATTTAAATTTTGAATCCGTAAAGATAAAATTAGAAAGAGAAGTACATACGTCACAGTCAAAATACTATTCTTAAAAGTTGGATTTTAAAAATAGAATCAAATAATTGGGACGGAGGAGTAAATTATTTTCATTTAAACTTGGAAATTATGACAGAGTACGTGCAATTGAACGGGAAACCACATGTTCCAATTCTTACTTTGATGGGAACTTTTATCTCGCTACAAGAGATGCTCTTTATTTTAAACAGTGGTCTTTACTTTCTTTTTTTAGGTAATCATAATATTTTATAACTTAATCTATCATAATATATAAGGAGCGGAACTTAAAGAGACTGTGTATAAAGAGTTAGCAGTTATAAGAATAATTAGATCAAATAAGTGTTCTGACACTCTCTTTGAATTTTTTTCACTATAAACGTGATTCAAACCCTCAACTTACCGCTCAAAGAGGGACTTAATCTCTTTTGGTGGCTACTGAGTTTTGACTCAGTGGTTAAACAGTGTTCTTTGCTCGGTGCATGGTACGTTATTGGTTCTTCACCGCTGGGTACCAAACTTCTTAGTAGGAGCAAATTATGTGTCCAAAATTACAAGGCTATGATCCGATCTCATAATTGGAAGCAGGGGTACTTTGGAGCCTGACCAGTTAGCAGAGATGGCAATTGCAGTCGAGCAGAGTGGCTACAGATTCTTGTGGTCTGTCCGGTCGCCTGGATCAAAGGACTTCACAAAACCTCCAGGTGAATATTCCAGTTTTCTGGAATATTGCCGGAAGGTTTCTTGGAACGTACCAAAAATCGAGGATTGGTGTGTGGTTGGGCACCACAGGTGGAGGTGCTGGCTCATGAAGCAGTTGGGGGTTTTGTTTCTCATTGCGGCTGGAATTACACACTGGAATGCTTGTGGCATGGGGTGCCTATTGCAACATGGCCTCTCTACGCTGAGCAGCAAATTTGTGGGTTTGAACTGGTAAGCGAATTGGAATTAGCAGTGGACTTGAAAATGGATTATCGAATGGAAAATGCAGAGAATCTTGTGAAGGCTGAGGAAATAGAGAAAGCTGTCAGATGTTTGATGGACACTGAAAATCCAATCAGAAAGAGAGTTAGAGAAATGAAAGAGATAAGCAGAAAGGCCATTCAAGATGAGGGTTCTTCATTCATCTCACTTGGACGCTTGATTGAAGATATCTATGAATCATTTTTCATTCATCTGTAAACTCATATTTTTACTATTTCCTTATGCTTGAATTGAATGCTTTTGTTATACTTTTTCATTTTTCATATGCTTCGTTAAATGCTTTTGTGTACTTGGTTGTTCGTATTTATCCTTAAGTTTTGAGAATTATAAGTAGTTTCTGGGTAATTATTCTTGTAACTTATTATGGTATAAAATATCAACAACGAATTTTAAAAGTTTGGCCAAATCTTAGACATGAACTTTTCCCAAACGACTGCTTAAAAAGCCCCTTATCTTCCCAATCAATTAAATATTAGAATCTAATGTAATTAGATTTGAATTTGGTGGCAAATCCCCTGCAATGTCCAATAACCAATATAATGGACTGTTAGAAGGAAGGAGAAGTTCGTTCCATTTTTGCTTCTGTGAAATGAATAACTAAAAGCGTGGTCAATTGGTTCTCCTCATCCCATATATACGATGTGGTTTTTCACCTTGAAATTTAGAATCAACTACATGATTTGCAAACTAAGCATTTTTTCCCCATGAATACATAAAGTTTGGTCCTTCAAAATAAATTTTATAGTTCTGTCATTGTACACGGAAATATTGGATATTCGCCCTCCTCGTAACACACACTAATGGGTTTGGCTCATGATACACGTAAAAGCGTGCTTGACCAAATCCTCATCGTTTTCACTTTTCCCACATATATAACAAGAAGCAATTATGCTTCATGCTTAAGTGGAATTCGAACCGGTGCCGTACGATATATTAATATTTCGCAGCTGACCTCCTTTGATCCATTAAACTGTGCTTCTGTTGTATGTTTTGTTGGTTAATGATGGTTGGACACAGAAATTCTGTCCAGCAACAGTTGCAACGAAAGGAACTTGCATTTGAGGACTTGATGCAGCGTCTGGGAGATGTTGCAGAGGGCTTCAATGTCGTGGAAGTTCTGTTGCAAACCAGAGACAGTGAAAAACACTCTTAGATGTTCTGCACGCAAAGTATTTGTATAATTGTCCTTGTAAACTTTGTTGTGAAATACAAAATTGGTCGTTTGGCTGTAACTTGTGCGTATTGTTCCTTAGTTTTTACCTAAGTATTCTAGGTTGAATACTTGTGTGCAAGTGTGAGTGTGAGGGCTGACCGGTAGTGCAGCTTACCAAGGCCATTACGTATGTGTTTGGCAAGTGAGAGTAAACACTTCGTAACACATTCCCACTAGGGGCATCCAAACAAATCAAGTGAATTGGTTCTGTTTGAATTAGTTTATTTTTTAAATATAATGTTATAATAATACATAAATAAAAATAATTTTAAAAATTTTAAAAAAAAATTTATATGCACTTTTGTAATAAAATATTTTAAAAACATATAAAAAACAATTAATCCAAACCGAGTTACATTAAAGTGATAAGCATCACTTGATTCCATGAATTCCATTCAACGCATCAATCAAGTGTGACGTACGAGATATTATTGCAGCCGGGCTCCCCTTGTCTTTTTGTAATAAAGAAGATGTTTTCTTAGATTTCCACTATACATTTTATACATTTTAAACTAGACCAGGTCCAGCAAAGAAGACATTACTATGAAGGATGAATAAAAGAATAGACTCCATGACCTATAAGCTTGTGCCTGTGTGCTACTTCTCTTGATAGAGGTGGGCACAGGTCCGGTATCCGTCTCTAACATGATTTAGTTGATCCGACTATTATATATCGGATCAGCCTGACAGACGTCAAGCCTGTGCAATAATAAAAATAGAATCTAACTATCACTAAAAGCAGTCAATAATTAATCCTAGGTACTAAAGCAGGGACTCTAGTTGTGCAATGGGTTACTTGATTCATCCTAATCTCGAAGAGTTTGCTTAATCCGATATACCAGAATTAATTAGTTGACAAAATTTACTAAATAGTAGACAGTGGCAAGTAGGGTCATCTCCTCAGGGACTGGAGATATTTGTCTCTTTGAGATTCCAAATGGTAAAGGGGGATTTTATCAGAATGAAACTAAAAACAAGTAAGCAATTCAACTAAAAATAAATAATTAACTGGCACGAATATAGGCAGGAATTAAATCAAGAATAGATAAATTCTAGCCAAGGATACAACTACTCAGACACAATGCATTCATCCGATCATTGATGCAAGGGAGGTTCACTTAATTCATTAATAGGCTAGTTATAGTCGCCGACGAGCTCTAACGACCAGCTTTTCCTTAATTTGTTGACAACCAAGGTACGACCATTGATTACCCCTAACCAGAAAATACTCCTAGGTACGACCGTAGGAATTAATTTTCCAATTGCATTAAGATCTAGAAAAATCTAACCCCAATCAATAACAAACTACGAGGGTTATTTAAATTAGGTTGCACGTTCCCCTAGTGTGTAAACACGTCAGTTGCCACTAATATTAATCAATCAAACAATTACGGATTTAATTGACTAATTTGGCAGGAGATTAATAAGTCACATTGAACATCGGACCCTTGACATCCAATTAACAAAATAATCCCATGAAAATTTAAATAGGCAATGTGCAAATATTAACAAATTAAGAAATGCGTGAAAACTAATTAGATCTCACAGATATTTGGGACTGCGCCGTCAAGTTGATTCTTGACTAGATGAAAGGTTTAGCCACGCCGCATAAATAAATCTTCACACGAATTAATTGATTGCAACGGCATCACGTTTTTCTAGAAAACAAGAAGTAAAAGATATTCTTCCCGTTGGGAAATATTGTCGAACACCTGGTATGCGTTAAAGGCCCAAGAAAGAAAACTAAAACTATCGTTCCTAAGCTATCCTAGCCTCCTTACGTCTTTCCTTCCCAAACCAAAAGAAAATGACTCATCCTCTCTAGTCCGTGGTCCCCACGCAATTGAGAGTCCAAGGGCCAAAGAATTGGAGCTCTGCTGAAGTCCTTGTTTTTAGTTTCCTCTTCATAGGAAAACTCCTAGTAAGCAACTTTTCTAATCAGCAAAAGAAATGCAATCCATCTGTGGCACCATGTGGGTTAGGTCTATGGTTTGTTTGAAGTCTCAATTGTCTCCAAAAAGTCCCTCCTTTTCTGTAGTTTTCTGCTCCATTCCCTGAAATTGAGTCCAAATACTAAATATAAGTAAATATTACTAATTAAAATAATATTTGGTAAGGACAAAAGGGAAAATTAACAATAAAATTACTAACAATTAACACTCTATCACAGCCATTTTGCGATCCTAACCAGTTCCTAATGTCTTCGGGTACCCACTATTCGGGCACCTGAGAAAAGGGGGGGTCATAGGATACCCGCCCCTAAAAAAAGTTATTTTTCAATAAAAAAATTACTTTCCACTTAATATCAACATGTTTTTCAAAAAAAAAAAACATGCTTTCCAATTCATATTGGTAGAGATATTGTAATTAAAGTACATACATCACCATTCTTACACATTTCATTCTTCTACAACATAATAAACATAAGGATAATAAGTATTTAGCAACTTTCCCAACTTCCTTAAGGATGTTATGGTACATAACTGCATCCCAAATAAGCCGACTGTCAAATCAAGTCCGAAAAAGAATTGAACAGAGCTCATTATTTTTGGAAAAAGTATAACCAAAGTAACCTTGAAAATCTCCATCAACTCCCTTACATTTTTGGAATAGACCTTGTGGTATTAAAGGTGATGAAAAAGAAAAATAAATTTCTTAAACTAAATATAAGAGTCATAATTGCAATAAAATAAATCAAATAAATAAATAAATGAAAGACACAAATATTTAAATTATCTAACTAACAGAAAATTGAAGCTCTAAACACAAATCTTTGATTGAATTGATGAAATATTTGTAGGAAAGATCGATGAAGGTAGAATAAAAATAAAATGGTTGAAATGGATGAACAATTTTTTTGGTAGAGTTTCACAAATTTTTATTCGTTTTGTTCATTTGATTCATGTTTTATCGAGAATTTTCGCTTTCTTCAAACAATATGAGGAGAAGCGGATCATATGAGATTAGAATATGAGACTGTAAACCACTTCACTTGCACTTAGGATTAAAAATTATAAAATTATAAAATGATGCCTAATTTTTTAATATTTATTTAATAAACCCTGCGGGTCAGGTACTCACGAGTTTTTTTTTATTTTTTTGATCCATATCCGTATCCGATTTTTGTGGGTACCCGATCATCATCTGCTCCGCTAAAAAAAAAAAAAAAATCGGATCGGATATCCTATTTTTCGGATCGGATCGAATCAGGTTCATCAAGTTTTCGGATCGGCGGGTTTTTTTACCCACCTCTATCTCTTGCAGTTATTCTGAATTACGTTGCGAGCAAAGAAAAGCAAAGTCATGACAAATCAAGTTTTAGTGATCATAAAGTTGAAGAGATCATACATATCTTAGCTAAAGCCAAAATGAATTTGTTTTCAAAGGCAAAAGGTTTCCTTCAAAATGACTAAAGGTTAAAAATTTGGTCAATGTTGGATTCCAACTGCATTGTAAGTATATTCTTTCCAACAAAGCCAAAGAAACAATGGTAATACATAATTTGCTGATTAAATTAGAGATAAGAAGTCATAAATTTGGTTTCGGGTCTAGGGGCTTAGTGATGAGGCAGGTGGTGATTAGGGGTTTGGATGAGTCAAACCGTTCATGAGTAACTTGTGAGTAGTTTGGTCAAAAGTTTGGTTCGAACTCGATTTGAGCTCGAGATCGAGCTACTCGTTCCGTGTAACGAGTCGAGTTTGAGCATTAATAGCAATTACTTGAGTACTCGATAAGTTTAATTAAGTATTTATATTATTTATGTATTATATATTTTAATTATATAATTATTATTATGGGTTCGTATTTTAATAAATTTACATAAAGTAATGTTCAATAAAAAAAAAGTAACAGATGGCAAAATGATAATCTGATAAATCTAAAATGTAAAAAATTAAAATAAGAATAGAAAAACTTGAGCTTGAATTCGAGTAGATCGAATTTGATAAGACTTGCAGACTACTCAAACTCAAACAAATCGAGTGCGAGTTTAATTTTCATTATGTCGAGTCTTATTCGAACTCAAATTTATATACTTGTTCAGACTCGAATAGCATTGATAGTAATTGAATTCAAATTTTGAGCATGTGCTATTCGAGTTCGATTCAGCTCGATAGCACTCCTAACGGTGACTGGCGAATAAAGATGTAGGAAAGAATGGAATAAGTCTCTCACGCGAGATGCTTTAAGTGAGTGCATGTGTCACTCCCTTATTTGTGCGACTGGGTTGCGGCTGATATAAGTCGCGACTGAGGATTTGAGTGAATACTTTTTTTTTAACGAAATGATAGCTTTATATATTTATAATGTACAGCTTTTTTTTTTAATGAAACGATAGCTTTATATAATTATAATGCAAACTGTACATTAATTGGACAACGGCCCAAACAAAAAAGGCAACAGTCCTACAATGTGTCATGATGCTTTAGCATCGAAGATTGGGATTCACTCTATCTTCATCTAACCAGATTCCCATAGCATATGTGCTCAGTTTAAAACTATTCTTTTCATTCCATTTATTTAGTCATGTTTGTGAAATTCAATTTTTTAAAAATAATGATTTGATTGTGATGTTTATTTTTTTTTCAATTTTACTTCCATAAATTCAAATTTTAAATTTGAATAGTAACATGCATATGATTAAAAAGAAGGATTATATTGAAAAAAAATATTAAAAGGTATTTTACTTTTTTTAATATGACAATTGTTTAGAAACATTTCAAAATGAAAAGTATAACATTTTTAATGGGAGGAAGGGAATATCTACTTTTCCTGTGTTAACAAAAGACAAAAAGCACTGTGAAAACGACCTACTTAGCTGTGGTGATACTTGTAGTAGTACTATTTTGCAGTAATTTGAGTGAATACTAGTAGTACTGACTACTGAGTGGAGACTTAAAGTGATATAAAGTAATATGCATCACTTGAGTCCACAACACATCAATCAAGTCATAAAAGATTGGCCAAATCTTTGTATTCCACCTGGATCTTCTATAGTGGAGACATCTCGACATGATATAAAGCTGTTTCAAGTTATGACTGCACACTAGCTGGGAAGTCTATGGTGTGGAGGTGAAAGTTGGGGGCAAGCGATGATGCGCGCTCTTGCTTTCTTATTCAACTCTGAAATATTTATTTATTTATTATTTTATAAATAAAATTTCATTTAACTCTAACAAATTTTAGTTTAAAATTATTATTATTATTATTATTATTATATCATTTTAACTCAATACTTTAGCATAAAATATTTTGACATTCAACATGCATTTTTCCTTTGAATTATGCTTGTTTATCATGTCTCTAAACAATTAATACTCTTAAAATTTTATCATCTTTTTCTCTTTTATACTTACCATGTAAATTTTGACTTTTATGTTTTATCAAGTATTCATATTTGTTATGTAAGACTTGATTTCTATCAAGTATTCATATTCTCTAATAATTAGATGAAAATAAGTTTAACATATATTACGTTATATATCTCATAAATATTGAAGCGAAATGAATGCTATTTTTTGGGATTGTTTTCATTTTAAACTATTATTTATTTTGGCCTAAATTACATTGTGCTTGAAAAGAGAATACTTTGAATAGAATTTTAAAAATAAAAAAAAAGTGAATGTAGAATTAATATACAAGACTAGGGGTGGCACCCGCGCTCAGCGCGTGAGTTGTAACCTATGTGAGGGATGTAGCTTGTAAGCCGAAAATGCAATTAATAGTTATGTAGTTGTAAGAATTACTATCGTATAGTTCGTCTACTCAATTAAGTCAACCATGTAGTTGATTATACAATGGAAAATTGTGGACTTATTATTGCACAGCAAATTAATCATCATATAGATGAAAAGAAAGAAAGAAAGGAAGAAAGAAAGGTTATTGCAATAAAGAAAGAAAGGTTAATCATCATAGCAACTATTGCAGATTGGATAGATATCCATAACACAAATAAGTTGTGGTTATTGCAATAAGTCTACTTATAACACTGCTATCTTGAATAGCAAATGTACTAATGAAAAAACCTGTTTGCTTTGTTTCTGTTGCTTTTGTTGAGGTACATTGGCAGCAAAGTTTAGATATAGAGCCTATATGTAAAAGTAACATTTTACTATCACATATATCCTATACATGAATTTATATATTTTGCTAATTGCATTTGAATTTTGACAGATATGTTAACCTCTTTCATAGGTAGAAAATGCAGTAGCACGTTCCTTACGTTTCTGCATATCACCCTTTCCTTCAGATATTTTTACTTGTTCATTGTGTATTGTGTCTATATTAATCACCACAGTTTGTAGTATTCAGTTTATAATCTCCTTTTCAACATCTGACAATAATTGGATTACACAGTGAGTTTCTGTTAGTGGATTTTAAAAAGGTAACAAAGCTTTCTATCAACTGTAATACTGTTTAATATCAACAACTTACCATTCTTCATTGATGTAGATTCAATGGAAGAGGTAAGTCTATTTTGTTATGATGCTTTGTGTTTATTATAAGCATCTCGTTGCTTCTGTCGAACTTTTTCTCTCTTCCACTAATTAGGCAGCATACTTTTCTCTGGCCTTTTGATTGCGAGCTTGTCTTTTGATTTTAATGCAACTTTTTTATTTATTAACCCAGCGCAACAAACTGTTCCCACACAGAATAAACCACGGGAGGGCCATCCACCGTACCACCCTGAAAAAAGGTAGCCTAGCCTATTCTAAGGGACGAAAAACCAATACTATCCAACCTAAACGCCCCTCGGGCCATCGTAGGGAGATCAACAATCTGAAAATAGCGTCTGTCGCAGCCTTCATCGCAGCCCACTTTAGAAAGGCAGTCCGCCACCTGATTGCCTTCCCAGAAGCAATGGGATACGCTATCAAAGTGAGACGAGAGTTGGAACAGGCATCGCACTTCGGGATCAATACTCCAAGGGTGTCGAATTTCGTTCTTCAATACCTGAACCAGGATCAACGAATCCGCTTCAACATGTACTCGCCTATAGCCTTGTGAAATACACAAGCTAACCCCACAGAGAAGGGCCCTAGCCTCAGCTTGGATGCTAGAACATCTCCCAAAGAATGCAGATAAAGCAAGCAGGAACCTCCCCGCACCATCGCGCAGGACTCCACTGCCCCCTGCCCTCCTAGGGTTGCCTCTTGAGCACCCATCCGTGTTGAGCTTCAACCCCTCAATAGGCGGCCTCAGCCACTTGACCAACCTAAACACCTCCTGCTGGCGAACGGAGCCAATCGCAGCGTAAAAGTCAGCCCATGTCGGAAGAGCACTGGCATACGTGGGGAACGTGAGATTGAAGAGAGTCCGGACGTCATTGAAAACGAATCCAAAAATATCTACGGAGCCATAAAGTTTCCCTTCGAATCGTGCCTTGTTCCTGGCCTTCCAGTTTTGCCAACAAATTAAGGCCGGAACAACCTGATGAATAAACTGCAGCTGTGCGTTCGCACCTGAGCGAAACCACCAACTAGCCATATTCCCCCGAGCCGAAACCCGAGGGTTCGAAACCCCCGCTGGAAATTCAAAGAACTTCCATATCGCTTCTGCCATCTCACCCTCACAAAAAATATGGTCAAGTGTCTCAACATTCGCCTTGGTGCAGCAAAAACACTTCGAGGGACCAGTTATACCAAACTTACCCACCTCGGAATCCAAAGGCAAACGATTTCTCAGAAGGCGAAGCAAGAAGAATGATATCTTCAACGGGAGGCTAGAATGCCAAGCCTTGGCGAAAACAAAGGACCTCGGCCGATGAGCCCTAACTAAGTCAAAGGCTGTGCGTAACATGAAGGACCCCACCTGAGAGGGAGCCCAGACCATTAAGTCATCCACTCCCACCTCAATCTGAGGGAGAGCAAACTGCCAGATCTCCGATATAACATCACTCGGTACCCACATCGCCAATAACTGAAAATTCCATTTGCCACCTGCCAAAAAATCAGCGACCCTGTGATCCGAAACATTGCATACCCGCCCTGACAAAGGCCCCGTCTCTAGCCAGTTATTAAACCAGAAGTTTGAACTCCCAGAGCGAATAACAAAGGTGATGTGTTGCTCGGCCAAATCCCACACCTGTAGCATCCTACGCCACGTGGTAGAAGCCCCCACCGTATCTCCCACCATTCCTGGATAGGTATTGCCCACATACTTAGCCGTCATGAACTTGGCCCACAGAGAAGAATTTTGCCAAAGCTGCCACCACAATTTCACCGAGAAAGCAGAAACAATATCCATCATAGAACGGAAACCTACCCCATCCTCCTCCCTAGCAGCGCAAAGCTCCTTCCATCCAATCCAATGGTGTTTGGCAACCCCCTCTATTGCTCCACACAAAAAATTAGAGAAAATTCTCTCCACCGCAGTCAAGATAGACTTTGGGGGCGAAACTGTAGCCAATAAGTGTAGGGGAATTGATGACAACATGTGCTTTATAAGCACAATCTTCCCGCCTGAAGATAACAAACGGTTCTGCCATGACGCGATCTTAGCATACACCGCAGTGAGTAAGTCCTGGAAGAAAGCCTTCTTCTGCCGCCCCACAAAGAGCGGGGACCCAAGATAGCGTATCGGAAACTCCCTGTGTGAGAAACTCGTGACCCGCTGGATTACAACCCTCCTACTCTGGGACATCGTCGGATGAACCATAAAACCACTCTTCGAGGCATTTATCTTTTGACCCGAGACTCCTTCATACCTTGTTAATGTCCCCATCAACAGCTTCAAAGAAGATGCCGAAGCACTAGAAAAAGACAAGGACATCATCTGCGAAACCTAAGTGAGAAACTGGAGGGCAGGCCCTAGGCACTTTGAACCCACAGAATTCGGAATACACTTCAATCTAGTTTAACAGGCGTGAGAGGACCTCCACACCTAAGATAAACAAAGACGGGGAGAGGGGGTCCCTCTGCCGGAGTCCACGCGAAGCTGAGAAGAAACCACACGGAACCCCATTGATGAGAACCGAAAACCAAGGATTGGAAATCAGCCGCCAGACCATGTCTATCCACCTCTCACCAAACCCAAAAGCCCGTAGGACTCTAATCAAGAAAACCCAGGACACCCTGTCATAGGCCTTTGTCATATCCAATTTTAATGCAACATTTCCCCCCTGTTCTTCCGTCCTATACCTTTAAGTACCTCCTGAGCTAGAAGGAAATTATCCGACAACTGGCGCCACCGCACGAAGCTACTCTGATTAGGGGAGACAATGCGGGGCAACAGAGGGGCAAGTCTCTCTGCCAGGATCCTCGAGACCACCTAGTTAAGAAAGTTACACAGACTAATTGGCCGAAACTGAGCAAAGAAGTTTGGATTCTGCACCTTGGGAATTAGAACAATTAGTGTAGCGGTGACCCTCCTTGGCAACTCCGCTCCATAGAAAAAACTTGCCACCGCATTGTAGATGTCTTGGGCAATTACCTCCCAGGCAAACAAGAAAAATTTACCTGAGTACCCATCAGGACCTGGCGCACTGTCTCCATCTATACTAAAAATCACGCGTCGAACCTCCTCAATCGTAGGGACCATTTCCAACACCTCACTGTCAGACGGCTCCAGCAACTTGGGGATAACGGATGAAACGTCCCAAGGGTCCGTAGTCTCAGCGGCAAAAAGTTCGAAGAAATACCGAACCGCCTCCCTGCCAATGTCCTCGGCCGACGTAATCCAATTGCCCTCCCCATCTTTAACACGGTGAATCATTGATTGAGCTCGCCTCTGCTTGACAATAGAATGGAAAAATTTAGTGTTCTTATCCCCCTGGTCTAGCCAGCGCATTCTCGCCTTTTGCTTCCAGAAACTTTCCTCCATTAGCAACCACCGATGCCATTCGGAGGTGGCCCGCTGTAAAGTCTCTAGGGCATCACTTGAGTCATCATCCTCCACCCATCTCTCTGCCGCCAACACGGTCTCCTCGGCCTTTCGTGCATTGACAAAGATATTGCCAAACCCATGCTTGCTCCATTCTTTAATATCTGCTTTTAAGCGGGATAGTTTCACACAGACGATATGAAAAGGGGAGCCAGTACATTCTCGTTGCCAGGAGGCCTTGATAACCTCTCTAAAATCCAGGTGAGCGGTCCATGCATTGAGAAAACGAAACGGACGGGGATGCCTATCTGCCCGTGTGGAGATAGAGGTCAGGAGGGGTGAATGATCTGGTGGATCCCTAGCAAGATGCGAGACAGCAACCACAAGCCCATCATTAAGGCATTCATTATGAACTAAAATCCGATCCAGACACTTCCAAATACGTGCGTGACCAAACCGGTTATTATACCAAGTATACGGAGACTCGGAGAATCCAACATCAAACAATGCCGCTGAGGACATAAAATCCAAGAACTCAGTTGCCTCCGACAGACGGAATAACCACCCTCCCTTCTTTTCCCCCTCATCTACTACTACATTAAAGTCTCCACCTACCAGCCACGGCCCATCTACCGGTTTATCCCGCATCAACCCACCCCACAAAGCTCGTCTCTCATCAGTCGTGCAAAATGCATGGACGAAGGAGATCGTCAGAGGGGTTGGGAGGACACTATGAAGGACACGAAAAGAAAAATGCTGCTCCCCCTCACCTACTCGCACCAGGGTAGCGGGGCCATTGTAAAACAACCAAAGAGATCCAGAAGAATTACAAACGACACTATCAAAATGGAGTTTTTGTTGAAAAGTTTCAGCGAGCAAAGTGTTAACACGAGTTTCACACACAATTAGGAACTGAATGTGATATTGCAGTACAATCTTCCTTAGACGTCTAAAATGAGAAGGCTTAGACAAACCTCGTATATTCCAGAAGAGTGAATTAATCATGAGATAGAGCGCGGAAGGAATTCTGCGAGGAGGTTGACGACGAGCTTAGCGTTCTATCTGATGGGGCAATGGTGCGATACCCCTTATTGCTTTCTGACCACCTGAAATGAGTCATCCCGCGTGCACCGGTCCCCATGTGAAAGTCTAGGTAGCACCACCTCCACAAACGGTTGACCTCTTGGGGACAGGTTGCCTTTTACAATTAAGTTTATCAATAGTTTTTGATTGATCCATCATAAGTGCTAACACAAATAGAATAAGCCTTTAAATTGCGACCATGGCTACTTTAATTCAACAGATACATAGCCATGCACATAATTTGGAAGAGAGGAAATAAGGCCAATTCCAAAGTCCAAATTGTAGTGGTTGAATGCAATTTGCCATGGTCATTAACACACAAAAGAGAAGAACACACAAATTAAAAGGCAGTTAAAATAATAGCAGGTCATGCACACCAAAATAATGAGTTAATTATAACTATTATTTGACATAGTATGTCAAGGATAGAGATGCTGCTGGAAAGTACCTTGATGACAAAGATTCTGCAATACAGTTCTCTTGCTTGTCAATCTGCAACATAGGGAAATTACAGAATAAAGTTACAAATATAGTTGGCCCTTCTAAATTGAACAATGAATTCACTGGTTCATTTAGATATTTGATATATACACAGATGGTATGTACCTGGAAAAATACAAAGCAAAAGCCTTGCTTGTTCAGTTAAGCACCTCATGCAACCACACTTTGTGTTCAACCCCTTTCATTGTAGGTTCCCAAAAAGAAACTGCTAAACAAATGCTTCAAAAAATCAAGAGGATTTCCGTTTTCAGTTCAAACATGCTTTCCAATAGGTCCCTTATCTTCTATCCATTACTATTACATTAAATAACCCATAATTGCTCACTCTAATCATCCAACTCTTTACAGTAGCTTAATCGGTTTTGTGAAACCGCAGAAGAGACAAAGTCTGAAGTTAAATTTCCACTATCAAGTAGAGAATTAATCGTGTTGTTAATGCAATCAACGTAACCCCTCCAACTCATTTCACAGGTTCAATGACTTGCACAAGCTCCATTAAAAGCCCTCTTTGTCTGAACTGCAACACTAACGGCCACTTCCAAGAATAAAAGTTTAACACCAGTCCACTAAGGGTAAGATAGGCAAAGTGCGCATCAATCTGAATACCATGCTGGTACTAAACCCTTACTTAGTTGTAAACTCCTATTGCATTGAGTAACTTGCCCCTCAAAATGTTAGATGAAAATTACCCAACATTCAAACACCAACTCTATTATATATATATATACATATATATAGGAAATTGTTAAAATCAAGACCCATTTAGTGAATCATGAAAATAACTGATGAATTAATGTATGAATGAGAGAGAGAGGAGAATGTGAATAAATGAGTAGACGAAAAACTTTATCCAGAGAGAGAAGAATAAGAATAATCAGTGTTTAATGAATCTTAAAAAAATTTACTTAGGTAGGAACATTATTTGTGTTTTAGTTATGGTTGCAGTATTGTCATTGAACTTCGAGGATTGCATTCTTCAAGGAATGTATCATGATGCAGAACTATTGAAGAACAAAAATGCAAATATCAATATCATCTGTGGAGTCAAAGATTACAGATCCACAAATGAATTGCTATTATTTTTTTAAGTTATGGTTGCAGTAGGGTTTGTGATGTAGGTCATGGCTTGGGTTGTGGCACTACTCTTAGGTGGTTCATCTTTAATTAATTTATTTGCTTGTGGCGTGTCATAAGATGTATTCAACATCCTTAGTTTTTCAATGCCACCTGACAAGAAAGAACTTTCACTTACGATGGTATGGAATCAAATAGTATGGCACAATTTGAACTATTAAATTTTTAAAAATCAGACCTACCTTAAACCCATGATACTAAACTAAAAGAAAAGAATCCAAAACATTTAAGGGCCTCCTCTAGAAATCCTCATAGCAAAGAAGAGAAAATCAGCTAATTTGCCCTAATCTAACTTGTATTTATAGGAGAGAAAATTTCAAAATGTAGGAAAAAAAATGAAAAATGAGTGTTCTAAAGGAAAATATTGAGAAAAGAAATGGGTCATCAAGCCGGAAGCTGATGCCTAATAAGGTTGAAAATTTTATGGAAAATATCTAAAATTGTTCATTCAGAATAGGCATGCATCTCACGTGGACTAACTTCCGTCTATCTTACTTTCGAGAGTAAATCAAATGGCCAAGATGAAGTACTTTTATAAACTTAGTAGTTTTTTTTTTTTGGTTAAGTGGGAAGTTTTGAATTCAGAACTTTCAATTTACAATCCCTCTCTCTTTATCACTCAACCCTACTCTCCCTCAAACTTAACAGGCTATGCTGCATGAAAATAAATTAACGGGTGAACTAAGAATTTTAGAAAGTTTACCAACCTATCGCACACTTTACCCTTTTATTTGTATTACTAGGGGGAAGTACCCGCGCATCGCGCGGGTGTTTGATGCCTGTAACTAAAGAGAATTTTTTAATGGTATAAGTGAATATTATTTCCATATTGACCAAGTTATTTTTTATCAAGTACCTATCAGTACATATCATCAATATTTTTGCCAGGTGAGCAAGTGATTGAAGATAAGAGTATAATAACAACGCATATTAAGTAATATTAACAAAATTGTTGTAGATAATAATGCATATTAGTCGAATCCTACTTAATATAAGTTGAAGGAAATGCATGGATAATGGAGTAGTTTAGAGGGCATTAAACCTAATCCTGAAAGCCGAAAAGGGAAAAACGGAAGAATGTGAAAGAGGAGACATCAGAATAACCATAACCGATACTTAAACATTAAATCATCAACATACCTATGTTTTTGGCTGTTTAATTGAGATGTAAATAGTGATATATTGCTAGTGTGGAAGCTATTTCAAAGTTAGGGGATTCAGACATGAGAACTCATGCATTGGTATTATTATGAGTTGTTTCAGACAGTTGAATGAATAGCTGCAACATCTCTTTATTTTAATTGCACTATGACACCATTTCAATAATTACACCAACACATATGCTCATATAAGTTGTACCCAATGCACTAACGATTGCAAAATAATCCCTCATTCCAAAAATACCTAGATGTCCTTATATTATATAAGAATGAGTTTTGGTCAATTTTGTCAAATGCTACTATATGATAACATCTAACAATCATTTCATTTGGTGCAATAGCTAATAAATTAAGTAGGCAAATATTTTACAAATTCTTAGAAATTGAAGTTATTAACTTGTATAAATTAAGATCCTTTTTAAACTACTTTGGGAGCTTTGTTTTTGTTAAAATTGTAATAAAGTATTTACAAGGATCTTCAAATGATAAAAATATGTTTGTCCATATAATTTTTTGGTAGTACTAAATTTGCTATAGTTTCAATCAATTGGTGATAAAACAACTCAAACTTCAATCAAATTTTGGAACTATTTATGTGGCATAATTTGTGGTGCAATACTGATAAAGTATGTATCTAAATTTAGGTTGAATTCTAATGTTTTGTTAAGGAAGTTAGGAATGAAAGCTTTAACGAATTCTATTCAACCACTATAGACTACTCGATTACTATAAGTTTAGCAGAATATAAGAGAAAATAAACATATTATCAAACATAAGATTAAGACAAACTATAAGTTTTATAGTAGGAGATCAAACTACCAAAATCAATTATCACATGATCGCATAAATGAATCAACTTTATCACCATAGCAAATCAGCAGTACAAAAGTAATCAAATATTCCTAGAAATCAGACAATCATATATATAACCAAATACATAAATGAATGAACTTTATCACCAAACCAAATCAATATCACTAAATATGTACTAACACCAAAATCAATTCCAGAACTAATGACATGTATATCAAAAGAATTTAAAAGATTCAACAGAAAGGATAAACTTTTGGTTACCTTATTCCAAATGTTCCCTGCAAAACTTTTCCTCACACACATGAGGCTGACATTGTTAATGCATTAGTATTACCTAATTAAATATATTAACATGTGCACAAAAAGCAATTATACATGTATCACAGGTTATTTGCAAATTATGACAAATTTCAATGTAAAAAATACAGCTTCAACATACCTTGGTTTGGAGATTTTGATTAGGAGATGTAACACACTTCCAATGAATCCTGTTCCTACCACAAATACAAGTAAATCAAAAAAAAAATTCAAAAAGCTAAGTCAATTGATTGTTATGATTTGTCTTCAAATGGATGAAAGATGGTTCCAGATACCTTTGTTGAGTAAACCCAAAAACTAAGAAAATGGGGTGAACTAATGGCCAACACTTGATGCTATAAATTTTTTAATAATTAGCATTAATTTTGTCTTAACCATCCTGGTTCAAGAATGGTTGGAAGTGGTAAAGATAGCTAAAAGGACAATCTTTTAACTTAGACCTTAAACCAAAATACATGAAGTTGAATCAGCAGAATTTGAATAGTAACACCTATCTAGCCAACTTCGTGCAATTATCCCTAATAATTGTGTCTAATAAATCATTTGTAGTAAACCTTTGCAATGAATGGAATTTAGCTAGCCGAGAAGTCTAGAAGTCTAATCAGTTACATCAAATCAATGTTCTCCAACCTTTAATTTGCAACTCACTAAAAAGACCAGTACAACAAACTCACATTCCTAAAATACCCCACCCTCATTAATTTCTTTCACTAATTACCTACTAAACCACATTCTCCCCAATTTAATTGGAGACTAAGAACGTTTAAGTAATTACAACCACACAAAAGCTATTATCACTTATACCCACAACTAAAAAGACAACCAAAATAATCATACATTTCCAAAATACCCATAAAAAGACACAACCCCATTTTTGGAAATGTATGACAAAAGAATTCACCAAAAGTTGTATTTTGTGTTGTACCTACCATATAAACTTTAAATGTACAAATATGAGGATATCTCTGTAAACATGTCCAAACACATGCTGCTATGAGTTGTACCAAAAGATTTAAAAAAACTACATATTATTTCATATTTTCAAAATGCCCCTACCCATACGGTTGAAATTCAAAGCCCTCTTTGACTAAAACTCATTCTTATATAGTATAAGGAATTGGTAGCTAAGGGATATTCCGGTAATTACACCAGCACACAAGCATACATGGGTTGTACAAAATGCAAAAAACGGTTGCACACTCATAATACATTCTATCAATACCTAGGTGGCTCATCAATGACAACTTTAAATGTATTAAAATGGGGAATTATTAGTAACTAAGGGATATTTCGGTAATTACACCAACACACAAGCATATGTAGGTTGTACAACATACAAAAACAGTTGCACACTCATAACACATTCCATCAATATCCAGATGGATCATCAATGAGAACTTTAAATGTATTAAAATGGGGTCATTTCAGTAAACATATCCAAATACAAGCTTCGTTAAGTTGTACATAAAGCTTTTAAGCTAATGCATAATATTAAGGATTCCCAAAATAACCCCACTCTTGCGGTTGAAATTTTTGCCCTAAACTCATTCTTATATAGTATAAGGATTTGTATCCTAGTATCTTGTTATCCAAAACTAGGTCTTAGGATAAATCCTTGGCCAAATCAGTTGATGAATTTTTTCTTAACATCTTTACAACTAATTGTAGACAACAAATTTTTGTCAATTTTTAATATTTTCTCAAGATTTTTCTATTTAATGAATTATTTATTTTCTAGCATTTTAATGTGCATTTTTCTCATTTTTGCAGGTTTGCATTTAAAAAAAAAAGGAAAAAAAAGAAAAAGAAAAACAAACAAAAAAAACAACAAAAAAAAAACAAACAACAAAAAAGAAAATTAAAAAAAATCATCATAATCATTTTCTCTACCAAAACCCCTATTAACCCATTCCACACTCAATTGCCATGCACCTTTCTTTTCATTGGCAGAAGCCATCATTTGAAAAAAGATCCTACACACAAGCTCCATTTTGGTTACAAGTCCTTCTCGGCTCTCTCTGGGCTGGACCGAAAAGAAGAAGGGAAAAAAAAAAGAGAAAAACTCCTCTCTCCCTCTCGGCTCTCCTCTCTCCCAAATTTTTTCCAACATATTTGCACACAACAAGGCAGCAATCGGTTGGATTGGAGTTTGGCAATTTCATCAAAAATCTTGGCAAAGGGACCAAACTCTTCATTGAGGTATTTATCTCCCTTTTTTCCAGCTTTTCTTTTTTTAATTAACTAGATTGAATGTATGTGTGGTTACCTTTTTTATTGCTTATTTTTGCTGGTTTTTGTTGGTGTTGTATGGATGAAATTTTGGGATGGGTCACTGAACAAAATTAGAAAAAAAGAAACGGTGCTGTGAATGCATGCCAAATGTTTGAAAAAATGTCTAAATGAAAAAATGAATCAAAGAAGTGAATTTGGCGTGTATGTTTTGCTTAAATGGAAGACCATTAGCTAGCAAAGATCTGAAAATGCTTGGTTATCCAAAATTTTGGGAGTTTTTGAGCCTTAAAAGCATTAGAATAATTTTCTTCATTTTTGGGGCTGTTTTGATTTAATGCATCCTTTTGTTGTTGTTTACTTGTCAAACTAAGATTATAGTTGTATTGTAGAAGTTATGAAGAGGGTTTTGGCATAATTTTTATGATTTTTGGTGAAGATGTGAGGGTTTTAAAAAAATAAAAACTGAACTGATTTCTTGGCATTTTGACCACTTTCGGCTCATTTTTTGTAAAAACTAACTCCGGAAATGGAATCTACGCGAAAAATGGAGTGGGGAGGTGTATTTTGAAAAATTTTTGGTGACCGGAGAGGTCGCCGGCGACCGCCGCCGCCGGCGGTGGTGCCACCGGCGGCCGCCATGGCCGCCAGCTCAAGCTTCTTCAGCTGGCCGAAGAAGAAGAAAAAAAGAAACGGCTGGAAGTGGAGGAAGAAAAGAAAAGAAGGAAAGAAAGAAAGAAAAAAGGGGTTTGGGCTAAGGTGAGTTTTTTTAGGTGGGTTTGTGGTTATTTTGTTAGGTTTTGGGGGATGGGCTTTGGTTTATTTTCCTTTGGGTTTCGGTTGGGCTTAGGAGGTTGGAGCCTATGTATTTTTTGGCTGGGTTTGAGTGATAAAAGACGGGCTGGCCTGTGTGTTTTGGCTTGGGCTTTCAGTTGGGTTTAGGTAGGTTCGGCCCAAGTAAAATAAAAAGGTAGGCCCGATGCCCTTTTCTTGCCCAAATCAGAAACGAACTTGCACTTTAGCCTCTGATCTTTAGAGTAGTTTTACTGTGGCCCAAAACATTTTAAATTTCTTTCATGTAGGTCCTTATATTAATT
The DNA here is from genome assembly GCF_003713205.1 of Coffea eugenioides. Lineage (NCBI taxonomy): Eukaryota > Viridiplantae > Streptophyta > Magnoliopsida > Gentianales > Rubiaceae > Coffea > Coffea eugenioides. Next base: position 21,247,578 of record NC_040040.1, read on the forward strand.
GCACTTTGGTCCCTGAATTTTATCTTTTATTTAATTTTGACCTCTGAACTTTGGAAAAATATAAATTTTGTCCCCAAAAGTTTTTTTTTTCAATTTTTGCAATCCAGTCCCTAGTGAATTTTGACTCTTTTTATTGTGATTGTTTCTTTTCTTTAATAGCTAATTATGTTACTTTTGAATATATTTAACTTGCAATTTTTAGATGTTTCTTAAATTTCTTTGCGTTTGACATGTTAATGTGAATTTAGTATTTTAACATTATTATTTTCTTCAATTAAAGTAGTGCCATGATTTTTTTGTTCATTGTGAGTATAAATAGGACAATTTGACTCCATTTAGTCACCATTTCAAACGGGAGGTACCCCTATTTTTATTATTTCAATGTCAATTATGTGCTCCTATGTGCTCCTATGTGTTCCTATGTGTTTATATATTTTTATATGTTTTATTTATTGCATTTAAATGTTCATTTAAATTTTCTTATATTATATTTGTTTAGTTAATTTTTATAATGATTCGAGAGACATTTAAATACCTCAAAATGTAATAGATAGGATAACTAATTTTATTTTGTCATATTTTTCCCATTTTAGATTGTAGTTAGATTCCCCGATGTAATAGATAAGTTGCGTGTTTATGTGGCTTATGTGTTATGTGTTTTATCCGCTTTTCTTAGGATTTTGGCATCTAGATATTATGTTTACGTGTTATGTGCTACGTGCTCTTACGTGTTTATTTGTTTTAATTTATGTTTTATTTGTTTCACTATGAATTGTTAATGCATGACGTCACCACACTAGTCCAACGCTAGTTGTGGCTTTTCCCTCTATTTACTTGCTAGTCCAACGCTAGTAAGGATTTTTAGAAATGGACTAATCCAACGCTAGACCCTTTAGGTCATCTTGCGCTAGATTCATCTTTGTGTGTTATTCACTACATTTTCATGCATATTTTCATTTTTAGGATCTTTTCTCATTCGTATGATATTCCCTACTATATTATCCCCTACCCTCTATAAGTGCTAATCATGTCATTTAGAATTACATCTCATTTAAGTTAGTTCATTTGCTTGTTCATTTTAGGATAATTATTTTCAAACATGGGAAATGGGTGATTATAATTTTTTAGTTTAAATATCCCATTAATCCCTGTATAAGAAAATTATGTCACGAGTTTTTGCTTCTCGTACCCTTTATGTTGCATTCCCTTTTTCTTTGATCACTTATATCTATGTATATAATTTAATTTCTTTTCTTTACTTTTCCTTTTCATCATTTGCATACTCATGACACCTTCAAGGAATTATTTTGGCCTTCGCAATTAATGCGATTGGTTCAATTAAACTCTTGAATGAACATTTTGTCCCTTTCGATATTTTTATAAATTTAGATTTGCATCCATGTAGGAAACATCCAAATATGATAAAATTAAGGTTAGATTAGGAAAATTTTGACTAAACCTCGCAACTAGCTTAGACTAGGTTGAAAGGGTGCCTTAAATTTGAGTTAATATAACCTTTGCCTTCCCTTTCTTCAACCGTGACTCCCGAATCCATTTTCTCTTGTTTTTCAAAAACCTGGAGTTGTCAAAAAGGGTTTTATTTTATTTTATTTAAATACACTTTTTGGGTGACTTGGTACACCCAAACTCGATACCAAGTGGCGATTCCTAATTTTTCTTCAAAACCCTTTTAGACTAAATTTTGGACCCAAATTGTCGCATTTTTTTAAGTCCCATTCTTGGTCCTTTTCCATTTATTTTTAAATAAAATCACATCTTTTTTAAACTCTTTCTTTTCCATCGCGAAAAAATGGGGCGCGACAACTTGGCGACCCCACTGGGGAGATTAGAGAGTCCAAGCACTTGGCTTAGTCGTCTTTTCTCTTTTTAACCCTTATATTTATCATATTTGGATGTTTTAGGTTGCTTTTTTCTTTTTTAGGATGTTTTGCATTTCACACTTGTAATCGTTCCTCGTCTTACGTGTATGTGATGAATGGCTTATTTATTTATTTATTCGTATCGCGCTTTGCATTTGGGTGGGGGAAAATATCACCGTAGAGCCTCCACACGTGTTTTAATTATAATCTCTCCCCTCAAAAGGAAGCACTTCATACGTGCATGCATTATTTTTTTATTTTTCTCGTGGGCGCCATCCCACATCTCCTTGTAGGATTAGGATCGATTTCCTTAGGTAGGCAGATGGTGTGCTCTGCGCCCATAGCGATGCCTAAGGGATCACTCAAGCCACCGACCGAAGGTTTTGGGATTGATGACCCTTAACTTTTTGGTCTGAAGGCTTGGGAGCTTGAAACCTTATCGAGTCTAGATGAATTAGTAAGCCAAACCTCATGCATCCATATTAGAAATTACCTAGGATAGAGTCAACCTATCCAATTAGGAGTACTAAGCACGAGGGGATGGATTTCACCCCTCTTTCTTTGCTTTATTTACTTTTCATTCTTGTATCATTTATTGTCACAACGTGTTATATGTTACTTGTTGAACTAACCTCTCCTTGTTTTCCCTTTTTCTGCATACACAAACTTTAGAAATAAGAGTCCTAACATGGTACTCGTTTAAGATAAGACCGCCTCTTATATCAAGCATGTTTAAATTTTAGTCAATTGCATATGCATATGTACCGCACATCATTTTAGGCTTACCCCGGCATTTAAAGGGGGCACTTTTAGGTCACATTTCAATTATTTCATTGTATATTTAATATGCTTTAATAAATTGTCATCATGCATTAACCATAGAGGGAATGCCGCATAGGGAATCCCACGGTAGGAATAAGTCACCTTTTGTCTCGGATATGTAATTCAATGAGATTTGCACGTTTATATTTTCTGTACCATCAAAAGGAGTAGTGCACAAGGTAAGGTAGGATTCGATCCCTTTTGTGCGACGGCATTGAGAATGATGGAACAGTTTTTACGCATTAGAATATGAGCCTTTAATAATCACTTTTTGGCCATTTTATCAGAATTGGTAAAAATCCCTTGCGTAAAGGACATTAAGTTGAAGAAATTCACAAATTCCTCATTGTTGAGATGATAAGTATGTTAAGGTCAAATCTTGATTTCCGAAGGCTCATAGACTGATGCATCGCAATGAATTTTTTGAAACTACCAATGGGTTGACAATTTAATCAACTTTCAAATAAACCATCAATTCCATTCACCCCATTTTTACATACAAGATGATTAAGTCAATTTTTTGGATAGACCATCCACTCTATACAATTTTGCTCATTTTTAATTTCATTTTTTGATAAATCATCAATTTCAGTCAATTCATTTAATCTGTTTATTCATTTTAGGACAATACAATCAATTTTTGAATAAGTCGTCAATTTTATCCAATCCATTTGATCAGTTTTATTCACTTTTAGGATAATCCAATCAATTTTTTGAACTAACCATCAATTTCATTCTATCCATTTGACCTATTTATTTTCTTTTAAAGTTTCGATTTATGGTTCACCGAAGAAACTAGTTGAGACATTTCAATCCTTTCAAAAATAAGTTTTTCACACTAAATTGATTTTTTAATATTACTTTATGTGTTAATCAAAACAATCAATCCATTCGGACTCTGTCCTCATTTTGTTAGGACAAATTGTCTCTTGTCACTCCAATTAGTCAATTTTTTTTTCAAAATTGTCTTTTATCTGAATCTCAATAAGTCGATCGGATCCATCAGGTATTGTATGGTACCTACCCCAGAGAATTCCATTTTTCATGCTAGGCCAACCCTTGGCATAAAAGGGTTCCTCCATAGGACATGCATACCGATTTTACAGTTTTATTTACTAACTTTGGGTATTTTTTCTTTTATTTTTCCCCCTCCCCTGCATTTATAAAAGTTGTTTCAACAAGGTAAAAATATTTTTTCAATATCTGATAATATTTTTGGTCTGATAAACTTTGAAAATTACAAGTGTTATTTGATTCTTGGACAGATCCTACAAAAAATATATATATAAAAAAATGAAATCATCTGAAAATGCCAGTCTAAAGCATCTCAAAAATCTTTTGATTCATTGTTTCTAATACATTTTGTCTCAAAAGATAGAAAGAGAAAGTGTATATACATTTGAAAGTATATTCTTTAGAGATTTTTATTTTCTCACATGTATTATATTTGAAAAAAAATTTTCAAACATTTGAATAATAAAGTTTTTATTTAGCCAATTATTGTTTTGTATATATTCATTCTTTATTTGCTCATTGGGAGATTTTATGATGATTTTTAAGAAATAAGACTAAATTGAGATTTTTCGACCTCTTGTTCGAAAATTCATGAGTGTATGTCCAATCCCCAAAATTCTTTGCATACACTAGATTTGTGGTCTAAACTATTCAATGAGAGTAGTCGAAAATAAAAGGGGTCACACAAATTTGATAGTTTCTCATAAAAGATCAACCCATACACTTTTCTTTTTCATTTTTTGTACACTTCTATTGAACCTCTAAGATCAGTCGCATTGGTTAACTAGCTTCAAAGTGAGACAATTTTTTTTACCGTGAAAATGTCCTGAGTGTCTAATCAGATTCAATTCACATCTGAGTGAAAACAAAAATGTACATTACTTCTTATTTATTTTGGGAATTTGGGATGATGCTTTAGGCTTTCATTTCTCTATCCATACAGTTTTTATCATTCAGTCTCCTTTTTGAACCATCGCAAGCACAATTTTGTTTCAAATAAGAGTCTTGGTGATCACAACCCTACATTGATGAAATTTTCAAATGTCAAAAGGAAGTGGATTTTTCCAATGGGCTATTCTTTACTTTGGTTGTCATGAGAAATAAGAATGATACTTTGGTTATCGTTTCTACTATCTACACACTATCCATCCTTTGCATCCTCGTTTGAGCCTAAATTGGTGGTTCGTTCCAAAAGCACTTATGATCGCACCCCCACACTGGGGAAGGAGATTTGAGAATTGAAAAAAAATGGCAAAGATGATCAAAATTTTTGAAAGGGACATCAAATAAAGAAAACGAGTGAAAAAAGAAGAAGAAGAAAGAATTACAAGTTGGGGGATTTTGACTCTACCATTGATATTTTGGTATTCAATATCGAAAAAAAAGAAGGGCCATCTACACTCCAAATTAGGGAGTTTTCAATTTTATCATTGACTTTGGGATATCAATATTGGTAAAAAAAAAAAAGAGAAAAGAAAAATGTGAAAAATGATGATGAAATGAAAAGAAAAGAAAAAGCAAAGACATCCAATGCTGAATTCCCTATAGTGATTGAGAAAAAAAGAGAGAGAGTCAAATGGGGTCCCGGATTTTAAATCCAAAATTGGGGCAATTTTTGAAGGAATGCGATCTTAAGTGCGTTGTTCTTGAAAAGTTTATTTCTTTTAGCTATCGTTGTTAAGCCACATTACAAGCTCATAAAGTCCATTGCTAACTTATCTTTCATGACAATTTGAAGTGAAAATCTTGCCTCTAAGGAATCTTCCAATCACTCATGATCATAAGGCCATAACTTGTTTTTATATGTTTAGCTATCGTTTCTACTCATATATTACAAGCCTATACAGCTTATATGTTGACTGAGTTTTTCTCAAGGAATAAGAGTGATAAACTATTTGCTTTCACCAAGATGTGATATTGAATGTGTTGGATACAATTTGAAAAAAAAAAAAACAAAACAAAAAACAAAACAAAAAAGAGAGAGAGAGAGAGACAGATCCTGACATACCATTCCCCTGAGCCATCTCAAAATCCTGAATAATATCCATTTGATTAGTCCTAAAAGATGAGCTTATAAGAAAAGTGATCCTTTTCCCTCAACACCAATCCCAAAACAAGGAAGAGATCTTTTTCAATTTGGTCTTATTTTGAGGGATTTATCATGGAATCTTCTACATGAGTTTGGATATGATATTTAAATTCTTCATTTGAAAAATGTAGTTTCTATTCACATTGTATGTGATTATTTTGCAACTAAAATAACCCTAAATCTGGGGCAAATTTTTTGTAATATATTGTGAGATTTCACCAAATAAGTTCAAATTGAGGCAAAAATTTTATAATACATTTGTAGGGTATGTCCAAGACCAAGTATATATTTTTTAAAAAATCTTGATAAGTCAATACTTTGCATGAATCTTAATTGTTACATCATTGCTAAAAAAAAAACAAAAAACAAAAAACAAAAAAAGAATAAAAAAAAATTGAAAATTTCAATTGCTTTGAAAAATTCCCCTTATGCAGGTGTTTATGGTTGAGATCAATGAAAAAGTGCAATTCAAAACTTGCAAATTTGGAGATTAATCACGAATAAAAATGGAGCAATAATGCTACATTGCAAAGTGGAGGATCGGCTATTGCCTCAAAAAGAGTAACATACTTTACCCCAGCAACTTGAAAAAAAAAAGAGAAAAAAAAGGGGGAATGAAAAGCGAAAAAAAAAGAGAGAAAACGAGGGGGGAATAAAATAAAAGAGAAAAGAAAAGAAAGGGGGAATGAAAAAAGAAGAGAAAAGAAAGGGGGAATGAAAAAAGAAGAGAAAAGAAAAAGGGGGGAATAAAAAAAGAAGAGAATAATAAAAAAGGAGAAAAAATGAAAAAAAAGAAAAAAAAGAGAGAAAAGAAAAAAGGGGGTTGAAAAAAAAAAGAGAGAAAAAGGAAAAGAGAGTTTTTCCTTCGATTTTGCAAATTTTGCAATTGAACTCTGGGAGCATTCCATTGGAGATTACATTTCTAAGTTGGGGCAACACCTTGCCCTCTTATGCTGAAATGGAAGTGGTAATACATGCCAAAATCGAGATCCCGTCCTTGCACATTTTGACAAAGGCTCAGGCAGAAGAAATCAAATGGATTAAGGAGCACAATGAATTGCTGTCTCTGATTGATGAAAAAGAGGTTGAATGTTTGTCATGGACAATGCTATCATCAAATGATGGTTCGTTAGTTATGACAAGAAAGACAAATCTCGCTTATTTGAAGTGAGAGATAAGGTTTTGAAGTAAATTCTTCCGATTCAAGAGGAGGTTAAAGAAAAGTTTGCTCCAACTTGGCAAGGGTCATTTATTGTTCAAAGAGTGCTATCCGGAGGAACACCCATTCTCACAGAACTGGATGGACAGGTTTTTCCTCTGCCAATCAATTCAGACATGTGTAATAAATTCTTTCTCTGATTATGTGATTTTTCTTTTTGAAATACCATCTATGGCGGATCAAAGGCGAGCATTCTTCTTTTCTCTTTGAACATCTTACCCCTAGTTTTCCCCATTGAACCTGCAGAATAATTTAACCCTTCATTTGATAGCTCTCCTAAAGATTGCAAACCCCATACTGGGGTAAATTTTTATCTCCTATTTGTCA